>NC_027756.1:27116732-27132552 GCF_000695525.1 Brassica oleracea var. oleracea
TTCTCTCTCTCTCTCTCTCTCTCTCTCTCTCTCTCTCTCTCTCTTTCTTAATTTTAAAGAAGATGGAGGTGGTGGGGAAGAAGGTGGAGATGGTGGAGAAGAAGTTGGAAGTGGTGGGGTTGGAGAAAGAAGTGGAGATGGTGGGAGTGGTGGGTCATTACACTTTTGTTTTCTCTTCTCCTCTTCTTTCTTAATCAACTCTTCTTTTTCTTTGGTTAACTTAGGTAGCTTCTCTTATTCTTATTCTTCTTCTTCCTTTGTTGCTGGCTTCTTTCCTCTTTCTAGATACAAATTCCTTGACAAATGGTGGAGACTGATATGGCTTTACGGCCTTGTTAGATTTGCGGTCTGGATCTTCTGCTCGACGGGTTGAACAGCATTTACACTGTTTTCACTTTCGTATTCAGTTCTAACAGAAGCTATATAATATGAACAAAGTTGCTATGTGTTGTTCCAAAAAGAAAAAAAAATTCTATAATAATTAGAGGTGAGTATGTTATTATCATTGTTCTAAGCATACTTCCCAGGTTTAGTTAGTTGAAACATGAGATTAACTGACCTGTAAGAAGGCTCTCTATGGCGAGGATCGCAGCCTCCAAGAAGACAATTTGACTTCAATGGCGCTTGGATTTTTTTCAATGATTAGAAACCTAGCAAAAATCCCACTAATCACAATAAAAAAGGGCGAGAAGCACAATAAAAAGAGGTGATGTGGAACCGTGAGATAATCTTACCTCAGCGTGGCAAACCGGTTTGAACAGCTAATCACCGCTTGCTGAACAGCTAATCACCGTGAGATTATTCAGGTTTTCACGATTGCTAGCAAATGACCAGGGGTCTATGACAACAAATCACACGAATTTTCACTGTTTTTCCTGCCCTTAGTCTAACATCAACCTGTGGATAACAGAAACGTAGAGTAAATGTCTTAACCTATGAAACGAAAATTACTCATGAAGCTTTGTTTACGCCTTACTCTTGCTTGTTGGCCTTTAGGTCTTGGCTAAGATGAGGGACATAAATCTTTCTTCACACGGCAAGAAAGAGTATCAGGTGTAGGTGCTAATGGATGGAAGCTTGTTGACGCTTGAGGCAAAGATCCAAGTGGAGTTGACTCAAGTTCGTTGTGAAGATCATTGATCCTTTGTAAAAGTTCGTTGAGATAATAGATTGCATCTCCAAGTATTGATGATCGATCTATTTGCAAATGACATCCAAATCCACGAAAAATGCTAGAGTTTTTACCTAAGGCAAAATAAAAGCAACAAACATGACACAAAATCTTGTGAGAAGTAAATGATGGATACAAATCACTTAAGCAGATAAGAGAGACGTAATTACCTCTGTATTTTTTGTACTCTAGATCAACATAAGAGTCCATAAGCACAAAGAGAACACCAGAAACTCTTGAACACTTTCAAAAACCAAGAGACATCAATTAGCCAATCATATACTCTGGCTCAGATCTGTATTTTTCTTTTCTAATGACTAAATTAGAGAAATAGTCACAATGTTAAAGTATTCACACTTGCTCTACCAATAAAACTAACCACAAGCTTATGGTACTGGTTAGCAACAGATTGGTAGCTAACCAATCGTAATGCAAGAAACCTACAATTTAAGTTATGGAGCCGCCGCAAAAACAAAGCAAATTCAATCACAGAATACAAATAAAGTAAATTCAATCCTAGGAAACGTACAATTAGCTGGATCATAATCCACTGGACTTTGGTGTTTGCCATGGCTGCCCACGTTTAGAGATCTCTTTTAATCTTCTAGAAGACGGAGAGCCAGGGAGGAGGAGCATAGCTCGTGTCTCACCCGATACAAACCATAAAATAAGATTGGGCCATCTCTGGAATTTCAGTGCAGGAGCCCACCAGACGAACAACGTAAGTAGCCACAAATAGAAAGAATGCTGAAGCGTTGAATTCAGGTAATAAGAGGGGACACGTGTCATAATTTGGAGATATGAGTGAGAAAAAATGTAACTTTATAACAATAGATAGATAGATAGATAACTCATATTCCGTAGGCTATACTTTTAATCTAATTGTACACTATTCTGTCTTGACACCTCTAATAAATTTCCCGATGGCAGAAATTAAAGGACTTTATATTGAGGTCCCTACCACTAAATTCAATCAGATATATGCTCAAAATTTTAAAATATTAATTAAATAAAGGTCATGGGAAGCTCCTCCCATATATAAATATATATATGTCTTATTCCATTTATCAATAACCTTGGTAGTGGAAAAAACCCGTGGGGAAAACGAGTATATCTAGAAGGGATTTTAATCCCTATATATTAATTTTTCAGCTTTATAACATATTTTCGCAGTTACGTGTCATCACTAAAATACTTTTTTAGAATTTTTAGAAAAATAAATTGGTCCATATAAATATATATTATACTTTTTATTAAACTAACTATTAATTGATTAGTGCTGTACAAAAAAATATTCTCAATTATTTCTTAAATAATAGCTACATAATTACCTAATATGATTAACATATATATGATAATTAATGATTATGAATATTACATATTTGATAACAATTTTTTGTATCCTCTCTCTTTTTTTGTTTAATTTTATATTATTAAAATAAATTAAAAAATCACATTAAGCAAATAACAAAAAAAATTGATTTTTTTCTTATATGTTGTTTTGAATTTTTTAAAACGACTATAAATTATTAAAAAAGTAAAGTCCCATATTGAAAATTTTGCGATCAATAGCTTTTTCTTTTTGTTCAAGCAAAATAAAAATGATTATAAATCGTATGAATACGAAGTCTCGTTAATAAATATTCATATTATATATGTAAATTTCATAAATTTGCATTGAAAATTTATTGAATTATTAATATTTTGATTTTGAAAATTGTATTGATAAATTTCACATTAAATTTTTTGTGATTAACGGTTCAAAATTTTGTTACAGCAAATATACAAATGTTAATAAAACATATGAGTGGTATGTGTCAATAATAAATATTTATATTAAAATATACTATATATATCTATGTCAATATCACCAAAGTTTAATTATATACCATATAAAGTAAATAAAATAATTGTTTTGATTTATTTACCAAAATCATGATTATAAATAAGCAAAAAATATTGATTTTTATTTATGTGCTTACTCTAATGTATATACTTTATGTATACAAATTATTTTTTACATAAGTAATTTCTAATATTTTATTGGATCCTGACAATCATAGAAATACACTTCTTCAAATCGATGTAATTTTTAATATTGGAAGCACTATATATATATATATATATGTATATTATTTCATTCAGATAAAATAATTTAATCTTGATTTTTATTCCTAAAAATATTTAATGAAATATCATGACAAGATTCTAATAACTTTCTTTTGAGTTTGTTCGAAGAATGAGATATTTGATCATTCGTCTAATATTTGTTTCTCTCTAATATCATATCTATCTATTATAATTGTAAAAATGAAATATTTGAACTATTTATTATAAGTTTTCTGTGTTATTATTTAATAAATCAAATAATTTTTAGTTTATATGTACATAGTTTACATATACTAGAATGATAAAGTATTATATATATTTTTATTATTATACTCGTAAGTAACCAAGCCTCAAAAGCGTAGATTAATAAAATAAGTAATTTGTTTTTGTTGTTCTAGAATTAGATGATTTTTAGATCAAAATAGTGAATATATACTAGACATACATTTATATTCGAATGTGCACTTTTATTCTTGATATAATTTATTTGAACACTAACATGTAAATAGAGTTTGCGGCTAATTTTCTTCAAAAATTTGATTATTAGATATGTATATGGAGTGAAACTAATTTTTACAGATGTCAATCTTTTTAAATAGATACTTATGTAATTCATCGAATTCACAGAAGAAGTTAAAAAAAGAACTCATATCAGTAAAACACAAACGAGAACGAAAGTACAATTTAATAGAGGTATGAAATGAAATCACTTATGGAGATTCAATTGTAAACAAACCGAGAGTAGAAAACATAATACCCTTTCGTCATTTTACAATCGATGTTGCCTATCTAGTTTTGGTGATTTGTGTTAGCCGCAAAACTTAATTTTTTTTGTGCATATGAAGTCTTAAACATAATTAAAACGAGTTGTAATACATTAACTCTTCAACAACGATGATACATTTAAGTGAACAACATTTGTAATCGTTATTTTACAATCGATAAAATTATAGTGTTAAAATGTTTAAACTATTTAACGAACAAACATTAATATAAAAAATTCGTTCCTCGCATGAGTGCGGGTTATCATCTAGTTTCATGTTAGTCCTCATACATCCATGTGGCTGAGAATGTTTATGTGCGCGTAATATAAAGAGACAACAAATGGCCTCATTTAATTCGTACACCGAGCCAGGAAATAAAATGGAGAGAGTTGTAGCAAAATTAGCTAAATCTCGTTCCCTTTTCTTCATCTACTTCTTCTACTTCTTGTCCTTATCCTTCTTAGGGTTCTTGGCCCTCAGGATCTCGAAGCCAAGAACTACTTCACGTCCTCATGACTTGGATCTCTTCTTCATTTCTGTCTCCGCCATCACGGTCTCTTCCATGTCCACCGTCGACATGGAAGTCTTCTCCAACACCCAACTTATCATCATCACTATATTCATTTTACTCGGTGGAGAGATCTTCACTTCTTTCCTCCATCTCTACTTCTCTCACTGCGCAAACTTCGGCTTTCCTTATAACAAACTTAGACATCTTGTGTGTTCTTTAAGTTCGGACACTCCCATCGAGGATAGGCGTCGCGACCTTGAGAATGTTACAAATCATCTTAAGCGTCCTAGCCAGATCAATGAAAGGGCGTCTAAGTGTTTGTACTCGGTTGTTCTTGGTTATCATCTTGTAACAAACCTAGTTGGCTCCATGTTGCTTCTTGCGTACGTAAGCTTCAGCGTGAAAGATGTTCTTAGTTCCAAAGATATCTCACCTCTCACCTTCTCGGTCTTCACAACTGTCTCCACGTTTTCAAACTGCGGATTTGTCCCCACGAACGAGAACATGGTCATCTTCCGTAAGAACTCAGGTCTCCTCTTGCTCTTAATTCCTCAAGTATTCATGGGAAACACTTTGTTTCCGTGTTTCTTGGTATTCATCATATGGGGACTTGGGAAGATCACAAAGCGCGAAGAATTTGGTTATATTCTCAAGAATCACAAGAAGATGGGATACTCTCCTTTACTCTCCGTTCGTCTTTGTGTCCTTCTTTGTTTGACGGCGTTAGGACTCGTGCTGATACAATTTCTTCTCTTCTGTACCTTTGAGTGGAACTCTAAGTCTCTTGGAGGAATGAACTCCTACCAGAAGTTGGTTGCATCTTTGTTTCAAGTGGTGAACTCCAGACACACTGGAGAAACCATTGTCGATCTCTCCACACTTTCCCCAGCTATCTTGGTACTCTTCATTTTCATGATGTGAGTTAATTAATTTCTCTATCTCCCCTCATTTGTCTTTGCATTCGATCATACTAAAAGGCTCCGAATAATTCCGTCCTGTGGTATGGACTTGATGAGACATACCAGATAAGATAGTGCAAAAAGTACAATCTCTTTCTGGTACGTTTCATCTGCTTTCCATACACTATAATCAAATTATTTGGGGTATAATTTAACGGAATCACGTTTGTAGAAGTTGCATACGCCTACATGCATTCATATATACACATAAATGAGCACATTAATATTAAAAGTTCGAATTCATATTATACAATTTATAATATTGTAGACTATGAAATGAAATGTAACACAATTTATATGGATTGGATGGTACACATTTATATTTTGATACAGATTCAATGGTGTCAAGATATTGTTTTCCAATTAATCGTAAATAAATCAATCACATATACACTAAAGATATTAATTCACAAATTTTAATGGGGTCATATACACATGTTGTGTCTTCGTATGTCCTCCCATGTGTGAAGAAGAGGTACATGCGTTGTTGTTTAAGGCATGGTTACCACATGGAAGTTGGTCGAGTTTTCAATATCATGGATCTTATATTAGATATCTGACAGAGTTTGGAAAATCTTCAAATCGTATAACTAAAATTTATATAGTGGAAAATAACTTTTTCCTAACAATAAAAAGATACTTTTATTGGTAGACAAAAAATTGCACGAGTATTTGAGTGTAGCTTTGATTTATATCATTGCAACCAAAAACAAGGAAGCTAAAAAGGCTCTGAAATTGCCAATTTTCCAGAAAAGTTATCGTTTCAAATAGTCCTATAAATTATTATACAATACATATTTGTATCAGCGCCTAATTTTCTATAAGAAACTTATAAGAAGATGTCCCAGTTAAAACTTGGTTTACAAAAAAAATATTTCTTAATTTTAGGTTATTTTTTAGAAAAGCAAAAATATCTTAAACTCTTTGTAATATTATTTGAAAACATATATTTTCATTTGTTATGTCCGCGCTAATTTTTAGAGTACGTAAAAATAAATAACTAAAATAATTTAAATTCTTATACTAAAAATCACATGTTTAATTATAATTATACGTATATAACTTACAAAGTGACTTAAAACTTATCGTACAGAAATGAAACCAAAATATTAATCAGTCATATGATTTAATTAATTTGTAACATTTATATATATGTTTATGCAGAGGTGCACTGACCTAGTTTTTCTTTTGAATAACAGCTTTCAAATTAAAAACAAAGGAACATACAATGTATGGTTCAGTCAAAAGAAACATACAATGTATGGTTTAATAACCATAAAGTTTGAGAAATTGAGAGCTAACCTAGTTAATAAGTAAAAATCATATTGAAAAAAAACATATCTTCCTCCCTACATTGTGGTTGTTAAACCAAACATTGTGTTGACCAGGTATCTTCCTCCCTACACATTGTTCATGCCGTTCGCCAGAGAAAATGATAAAAAAGACGGAGAATATGATTCCAAGAACGAAAAGAAGGTAAAGAAGAATGGTGTCTATGTATCACAACTTGCCTTTCTGGTCATATGCGTCCTTCTCATCTCGATCACCGAAAGTAAAAAAATAAGACGAGATCCACTAAATTTCAGCATCCTTAACATCACTCTCGAAGTTATCAGGTATTATTTTTCTCGCTGTATGAAACATGCGGCATATGTTCAAAAAAAAATGTAGCATGTTGCATATTTTTACACGTGGATCCATACAAAGAAAAAATGGTTGATCTGTAAGTAATGAAATTTTAGTGTCCTTGTATTGTAAAATGGTTTCATATGTAATACTCATTAGGTTTAGGTTATTCAGTATAACTATACCAATTAATTAGTAAAACAACATATTTATTATTTTGTGGCAGTGCTTATGGAAACGTGGGATTCTCGACCGGTTACAGCTGTAAACGGCGCCTGGACGTTAGAGATGGTAGCTGCAAAGACGCAGGTTATGGGTTCGCGGGACGATGGAGTCCCGTTGGAAAAATCATATTAATAATAGTAATGTTTTATGGAAAATTTAAGCAGTTCACAGCCAAATCTGGGCGAACGTGGATACTTTATCCCTCCTCTTCCTAACATTTAAAGTAATAAAATAAAATATCTATCTCCCCCATCACGTTTTTTTTTTTAACAGCTCCCCATCATTTTTTCTTGCGTGATGTACATGAACTATAAGCATGTGTTATGCAAATTAAAGCCAAGGAGCAATCGTATAGACGTTTTCGAACAAGAATCAATCAATCAAGAACCGATTACTAATCGGAATAAGAACAACAAACTAGGGCCCCTCATTAATTTGGTCCAAAAAACAATAATACAAGAAAACAAAAAAAGGCAGCATCCAATGCTAATGCGTAACCTCACATCCATCTATGATCTATCAAATTATTCCAGTAAGGATGTCTAAAGATACGAATATATCTGTGTCCTCACTAGAAAAGAAAGAATCATGTGGCTTATGACCGTTTTGAATGCAATTCGACATTTGTCTATGATCAACTGGACGCTGAACTATCATTAAGCAATAAGTGATATATAAGTTACGTGTTTAGGTAAAATTTCATTTAGTGAGTCCAGCCACTATAGATAAATTTCATTTAAGAATCGTGTTGGATTTCTTCTAGATAGAAGAAACCAAATGTGTTTGGTTGGTGATAACCAAAATCGGAGTTGGGCCATCGATATTGGACCTTGAAAGTTAGTGAGACACTATATAAACTTTCTTTCAATGGTTGGATCTTCTGTTGTCTAGGTTGTAGTGAAGATGATCATCGTCACAGTTCTTCATCAGTACTGTCTTGAGTGTTTGGTAAATCTGACGGTGAATTTTTTTCTGATTGAGCTGAAACTTGGCAGAGGTGTTGTTGACTTGTTCATATTGGATTTATATAGTGGGATTAGTCTCCGATTGCCGGAATCCTTGTGAGCTGAGATCGTCTTGTGGCTGCCTGTTTTGAAATTTTGGTGTTGCTCTATTGTTGTTGTTGTTCTTGAGTTGGAGATTTCTTTTTGTAGTTAAAGTCTCTATTTTGTTCAGGGTGTTGAACATGGATGACGTGGTTCTACTTATACCCATTTATATAGTGCATTTTTGAGTGGACTACGGTCCGTTGGTTTTTCCTTCTCACATCGAGGAGGTTTTCCAACGTAAAAAGTGCTTGTCTCATTTAGTTTATGCTAATTGAATGTGTTGTCATCGTCCAAGTATTTTCCTCACAGGTTTACACAAGGTCATGAGAACGAAACATCTCCTCTATTACCCCCAACACTCATAACTCAGTCTCTCAAGGACCCCATCTAAAATTATTTTCTTTTTGATTTAATTTTAATGCGGAAATTAAGTTAATTACACTAATACCCTTAACCCTAATATACATATATCAATTGATTTAGTTTTTTTTATTCTTATCTTTCTTTTTTCTTTTCTTTCTCTTTTCTCTGCCACAACCGTTCCTTTTTTTCTCTCTTCTCTTCTTTCTATCTTCTCTATTTAGTTTAGAACTTTGGGTTTGATAACTTCGGATTATTGTTTTCTTGTGTGAATGATGGAAAATATGGGCAGGATAATAAGCTTAAATGATGCTAACCATCATCTATGGAAGGGCAAGATGGAGGATCTGCTCTTTGTTAAAGAATTTCATGTTCTAGTATTTCAGGAGAAGAAACATGATAATAAGACGGATGATGAATGGAAGTTGCTGCATTGCCAAGTGTGTGAGCTGATAAGGCAGTGGGTAGATGATAATGTTGCATCATACTGAGACTGAGATTGATGCTCGTTCTTTGTGGTTGAAGCTGGAGCAGTTGTATGCTAGGAAGACCGGAAACACAACAAGTTGATTCAGCTGAGGTATAAGAAGGGAACTCTGATGACGGATCATTTTAATTTGTTTTAGTGATTGCTCAACAAGTTGTCTGATATGTGCATCAAGTTTGATGATGAGATTAGTGGTATGTGGCTTCTTGGTACTTTACCGGATTCTTGAGAGGTTTTCAGGAAGTCTCTTTGGAACTCCGCATCAGAAGGTGTTATTTTGATGGATTCAGTGAAAAATAGTGTTCTTAAAGAGGAAGCAAGAAGGCAGTCGAATGCTAGCAGTTGGCATTCAAATCTCTTTGTTACTGAGCCAAGGGGGAGGAGCTCGAATAGAGATCCCAAGAGGGACAAGAACAGGAGGAAGAGCAAATCCAATAAATTTGCTAATATGCTTACTATTTATGTCACAAGAAATAGCACATGAAGAAGGATTGCTGGAAGTTGAAAAACAAGCAGTAAGAAAATCAAGAAGAAAAGGTAGATCAGGTGAGTGTCACCGAAGATCAGTTTCTCATTCTTCCTGAGGGTGATGCCATTAATGTTGCATGCCATGAAACCAATTGGATTGTTGATAGTGGAGTTACTACTCATGTTACATCATATCGGGATTTGTTTTCTACATATACTGGGGGTGATTATGGTTCTGTGAAGATACAGAATGATGGTTTGGCTCAGGTTGCTTGCATTGGTGACATTTGCTTGGAGACTAGTTTTGGGACTAGGTTGGTGCTTAAGGATGTTAAGCATATTCCTGATATTAGGATGAATTTGACATCGACGAGAAGACTTGATTATGAGGGTTTCTACAGTTTGCAAGGTTGTGGTAAATGGAAGCTCTCTTGTTGTTTTTTATTGAGGCTCGAGGTGAGAAGTCTTCATCTTTCTATTGGATACATGCTAAGGTCTCCAACGATGCTGTCAATGTGGTGGAGAATGATGGTGCCATGGAGTTATGGCATAAGAGACTCGGTCACATGAGTGAGAATGAAATGTCTATTTTGTCTTAGAATTAGGTGATTCCAGAAAGCTCTGGTTTGCACCTACAGAAGTGTTCTCATTGCTTTGCGGGAAAACAACACATGGTATCTTTCAAGTCTTCTGCACCTTCTAGGAAGCCTGAGGTACTGGATTTGGTACACTTAGATGTGTGTGGTCCAATGAAGACAAGATCTTTTGGCGGCACATCATATTTTGTGACTTTCGTTGATGATCATTCAAGAAAGTTATGGTTTTTCCTATGAAGACAAAATATCAGGTTCTTGGATATTTCAAGCCTTTTGTGGCATTGGTCGAGACAAACGGGGAAGAAGCAGAAATGTATTTACAGTGATAATGATGGAGAGTATTCATGACCATTTGATGCTTATTGCAAAGAGCATGAAATAAGGCATTAGTTCACGCCATGCACCTAAGACTCCACAGTTTAATGGGTTGGCTGAAATGATGAACATGACAATTTTCAAGAGGATGAGATGTTTGATCTCACAGTTAGTCTTATCGATGACTTTCTGGGGAGAAGCCTTGAACACGGTGGTTCATGTGCTGAATTTGTCACCAAGTGCTCTATTGGAGGGTAATATTCTAAAGAGGGTTTGGACCGGTAAGGATGTTTCTTATATCATTTGAAGGTCTTTGGTGTAAGGCAGTTGTTCATATTCCCAAGGATGAGAGATCAAAAGCTTGAGATGAAGTCAATGTGTTCATCGGTTATGGTCAGGATGAGTTCGGGTACAAATTTTATGCTCCATTAAGAAGAGGCTCGTAAGGAGCAGAGATGTTGTGTTCATGGAAGATCAAACGATAAAGGACATTGACAAGTTCGGAAATCCAACTAAGGTTTTTGAGAGTTTGATTTGTTCATAGGCTACTCCTTCTACATCTGTCCACGGTGAAGTCGAGGTTAAGGTTCAGGATGATACATCCAGTGGAGTGCTCCCATACATGAAGATGGTAGTGGTGATCATGATGATGATCATGGTGAGACACCAGCTGCTCTGAACCAACCTACTATTGTTAAAAGATCCGAGAGACGTCTTAAACCGTTGACAAGGTATGATCCTAGGGAGTATATATTACTTACTGATGGGGAGAGCCTAAAATCTATGATGAAGCTTTGGAGGATGAACACAATTGGTTACGTGTTTTGGCGCCATGGATGAAGATATGAATTATTTTTAAGAGAATCAGACATTTGAGTTGGTGGAATTGCTTAAGGGCAAGAATGTCCTGCTTAATAAGTGGGTGTACATAATTAAGCATAAGGATATCAATTTGCCACCTCGATACAAGGCTAGATTGGTTGTAAAAAGCTAAAGCCAGAAAAAGGAGATTGATTATGATGAAATCTTTTCTCCTGTTGTGAAGATGTCATCTATTTGGGTTGTGCTTCGATTGCTAGCAAGCCTTGATTTAGAGGTTGAGCAGATGGATGTGAAGACTGCTTTCCTTCATGGTGATTTAGAGGAAGAGATCTACATGGAACAACCCGAAGGCTATGTGAAAAAATGGCAAAGAAAATTTGGTTTGCCGCTTGAAAAAAAACCTTTATGGATTGAAGCAAGCACCGAGACAGTGGTACATGAAGTTAAGGTTTGTTATGAGGGAGCATGGTTATGCAGAGACTGATTCATACCATTGTGTATTTCTGAAGGTGTTTTGCAAGGATGATTTTATCATCTTGTTACAGTATGTCGATGATATATTGATTGTGGACAAGAACATGGACACAATTAAGGAGCTGAAAATCCAGCTAAGTGATTCCTTTGCCAAGAAAGATATAGGTCCAATGAAACAGATTCTCGGTATGAAAAATGTTCGAGATAGAGGTGAGAAGCTGATTCACTTGTCTCAGGAGAAGTACATTGAAAAAGTACTTAAATGATTTCACATGGACAAGTCTAAAGTGTTGAGTACTCCTCTTGCTCCACACTTAAGACTGAGTAGTCAATAGAGTCCAAAGACATATGCGGAGAAGGAAGATATGACGAATGTTGGACCCAATTTGGGTCAACTAGGTAGTTCGGCCTAAGTAACTTGGGTCGTGCGGCCAATGAAGAAGCCCGACTCCGACGAGCAAGAAGAGACCGATTCGAAGAGCCGGAGATCGTGGAGAGGTTGAGAGGAATCCAGAATCAATCCACTATAAGAGGAGATCGACGCAAACAAAGGAGGACACACTGAAAACCCTGGAGAGAGCTATACACACACATCGACCTTATTTTCACCTAGCTTTAAGTATTTTCTCTTATCGATATCGTTTGTAACGTTCGATCTCATTTCATTTATTGTATTCGATCTTATTTATCAATAAAATCAATCTTTGCCTATTGGAATCTGATGACATCATTGTGTTCTAAAGATATTGTTGCCTAAATCATCTTTTCTTCCCCAAATTAAACTCTCGATCACTATCAAATACTTAGTGTAGATTTTAGGATCTACATTTTGGCGCCGACTGTGGGGAAGACAAACAAAAAGCATCTTTGCTAAGAAACCGATCTAAGTTTCCTAAGCGCGACTATGGATCCTAATCAAACCATCGGAACCACGCCATCAAGAGTCAACGACGTCGATCCTATCGGATCCGACTCGAGAACCGAAACCTTACCCACTAGACCAACAGGTACCGATGGGATGGCCAAAACAACCCAGACACAACCAATCCCTCCAATCGGAACCTCAAACCAGGACCGAGCGTCAAGCCACGATCGATCCTCACCGCCAGATCGGACCTTGGTTCCAGATCGAACCTAGATCCCCGACCGAACCGGAGCTCGAGTCTGGAATCGTCCCAGAGAAAGGCAGTTCGCCGATGACCTAACCCGACCTCAATCAACGAGACCAATATCTCCGACCCCTCTAGCCCAAACTCGGGAAGAAGTGACCGAGCTTCGAGGAATGGTCTCGTCATTAATCTATAAAACTCGCAACCAAGAGGTCACCTATCGGACCATCGAGCTAACTCCCGAGAAAGAAACCAACCGCCGTCCGATCCATTAAGGGGAATGCTAAATCCCCAAAATACCAAAGCTTTCAGCACTCCAGAGATCCCAAGCGCTCGATCCGGATGCTACATGGGAGAAAATTCACAACAGGGCATGGCACACCGAAGCTTAAGTTACAGCGGGCTGGATGAAAATGATATCGGGCTACAAAGTCCACAAAGTACTCCGATCCAATCACAAAACGGATATACGGAAAGACTCGAGGAGACAAGAACGTGAATTCCACCACTGGGTCATCCAACCTCCGAGAATCGAACTCCATCTGCTACGAGAACTTTTCAGCAAGTAGGGTTCGGTGACCCAATAAGACAAGCTCCATGGTACGACCCCCGCAGACCCATAGACGCGGATCCTCAAAGACAAGACCCGAGGACCCCAAATGAAACCGGAACGTTCCAGAATTATATCAAAAGAAACGACGTCGAGCTCAAAAGGATACATGCCATCGTGCATATGGCGACAAGCTCTGCCTCAGACATAGATATGGTTATCGAGGAGACAAGAAGAACTCCATTTACGAACCGAATCGCCAGCGTATAACTACACCATGTGGGAAAACTGAAATTCCCCGAGTACGCTTGGAACACAGACCCAAAAGCTCACGTACGAGCCTTCTGACTAGTGATATCAAGAGCACATCTCAACGACGATGAAAAAGAGGCTGGTTATTGCCGCTTCTTTGCCAAAAATCTCACCGGGGCCGCTTTTGAGTGGTTTTCTGGCCTAGAAGAAAACTCAATCGACAACTTCACCCAATTAGTGTCTACGTTCCTCAAACAATATTTAGTTTTCATATAAAGAAGGGTTACCGAGGCAGATCTCTGGAATCTCAAGCAGGCGCCCTTCAAACCGTTAAGAGCATACATAAACAAGTTCAGAGAAATCAAAGCCAAGATTTCACATCCAAACGAAGTCGTGGCCTTGGCATCACTAAAGAACGGCGTCTGGTTCTCATCCAAATTCAGAGAAGAAATGGCAGTACGAGCATCCATCTCGTTGGACGACTTCCTACACCAAGACTCCTACTTCGCAACCCACGAAGAAGAGGTCGCAGCCTTAAAGGAACAGTACAGTGCAAACAAAAATAACGCCACCAAAAATACTAATGCTCCTAAAGAACCAGCAACTAAAGGGAAACACTCCTTTGCGATAAACAATTCACTGCAAAACAAATCATCGACGTACGAAATCAACAAATTTTGTGCCTTCCATAACCGGAAGGGCCATTCAACCGAGGAATGTCGAGCAACACTTCGCAGCCAAAACGAAAAATAAAGAAACCAGCGAAGATACTGGAGAAGAAGAAGAAGCGCCAGCAACTCCGAAAACCAATCGGAAAACAAAAGGCTCTTCGAATAAAAGAAATAGGGAAACCGAGCTGGAATCACCCAACTCTCCACCCCCAGCACCAAAGAAAACAGTCGACATGATTTCATAGTGACCAAAATGCGATATCCCTCACAAAATCGAAGGTTAGTGATGGGCTAGAAATAAGTCCTTGCTACTGTCAAGTTAACAGTGGTAATTGTAATATTTGAGATTCAATCCAGAGGACCAGTTTACTCTTTACTCTTATGAGTTCAATATTTAGCTGGGAAACAAGTGGGGTTTTAAAATCAATGGTGACGCAAGTAACTAAAATACCTAGAGATTCAAATTCGATTTAAATGAAAGCCGGCTTAGGGTTGTTCATGCGGAACCAAACAACTATTCAAGTGCAATGAGGTGCAGTCTAGAACTCCGATCACTCGGCTAGAACAATCCACTATCGTGGACTTGTTCCCTTTGCTGATCGGTCTTGAGTCCTAAGCTCTCACTTGGAACAAGACGCGATAGCAAGCTTTAGAGACCAGGTCCGATTAGTTCACTTAATACCCTAATATCTACTCTCGCTGATTAGGGATATGAACCTCATTCAATATATGTTAATTTATCTCCTTAGCGGTTAGCTAGGTAATTAGACTAGAGATCGAACATTAAGTGATCAATTCAATGCACGCAGTAAGAACAATATGAATGAAGAACAGTTAAAATCACTTATTTGCGTTTAGCTCATGCGATTGACACCCTAAAACCCTAAGCAAGCTTAGCCGACTACTCAATCATAAAGCAAGATGACACAGACATGATTTCTGAATAATACTGCATATAAAATAAAGCAGAAAGACAATGGTTCAGGATGTTCTTCTCGTGAAATTGAGAGATGTAGTCTTCTCCCTTACAAGTTGCTAAATCCAAAATAGTTCTCCGTCTCTTCTAAAACTCGCCTCCTCCTAGAAATGATAGCATATGCTTTTTATATGGAGGCGCTAGTGGTAAAGAGAAAGGAGAGAAAATCTAGGGCAAACCCCTGAAATCTTGGGAACAGCCTTCGGATTGATCCGACTAGCTGTTCTGCGTTAGATATTCCAAAATGACTTCTTCCTTCATGGCACTCTCTTCTTTACTCTTTCACCTGCTCCAAACCTGGAATGATATCAAATAAGCACGAATTA
>NC_027756.1:27132689-27136870 GCF_000695525.1 Brassica oleracea var. oleracea
ATACAAGCTGTAGACTCAGACCACACACCCTTACCAGAACACCCACGATCGCTGTTCGAAATTCAGCTCCATACTCTGTATCTCATACCTGAAAAAGGGTACACTATCGAGACAGAACTCCTAAAATTCAATTGAGAACAACGTGAGCTTCTCATCACAAGCACTATTCAGGGTAGACGGGCTAGGTAAGGAACAAGCTATTTCATGGTGGAGGTAAGAGTGTTTAGGGGCTACCAAATTTAAGTGGATGCAGGATATCACGCAAAATAGTAAGAGAGGACGGATCCATTGATGTCCACAGCCCTTACTCGTTTCTGCTTCACGGGTGCAGTTGTTCTCTCCTTCGGATCAACTGTGGGACTGTTCTTTAGTTCTTGACTTCCCTCGCCTGCTCCTCAAAAATTGGTACCAACTCCTTGCTCAACCTTCCCAGTGACGTGTGTTTATATATATATTTTAATAATACTGGGGTTGCGAGGGAGAGGCAACATAATGAATGTTTCGCAGCCACCGGTGGTCTATTCTTTTGTTTCTCACTGGTCACCATTGTTCCTCTGGTTAGAACATGCACTCATAGACTGTTCTCTTGTTAGAGCATGGTCTCATCGACTGTTCTCTTCATGCTTGATCTCTCTTCTCTGAGTGTATGGCATTAACGAGTAAGAGGCTGCGTCGATCCTTTCCTCTCCGACCCTTTTGCACATACCTGCACATATGACACTGAAAAACAGAGTGCATGAGGGTAAAAATAAAGGCTTAGACGCAAGGTGGGAACTAGCTAAAGATGAGCTAGCCACTCAGGATCAGCAAGATTGGTAAAAGGAGTAAAAAGTCCTGAGTGTAAGTCTCGTTTCCCTGATCTAGTGCCCATAACAAGAAGAATTTCAGTCAAGATTAGGTTCAGGTTAGGTGGAGTTGAGTCTACCCAGTGTAACCTGATCGATTGAGAGCTTCTGGAGAATCAAATGAGATAAGTCAGGGGTGTTCCAGGTCCAAGTGTGGGTCTTTCATCACTACTAAGGTCACTGGATAAGAAAGTTAGAGCACGAGGTGGTTAAAAGATTATCGCAACAGAAGGTCTTAATTCCCACAAGAGTTTTATCTGACTCGATCCTAAACTGACTCAATAAAACATCCAAATGACATAGGGACTGACTCAAAAATAAAGACATAGAGTATCAGCACACAACAAGTGCTTCCCCCAGACTTAATTTACACCATCCCTGGTGTGAAACCAAATCGAGGTCAGCCAAATAACAACACAAAGCATAAAAATAAAGATTTTAGATGGATAAAACAATGGATAGAGAATATTCCTTGCGGACTCAGTCGGACTCGCCGCTCTCGGCCGGATGAAACGAACGTCTGTTGCGCGAGCGATGAACCTCCTCAGTTGAAGTGCCTGTTCCAATAGGCGCCTATCCTGGACTGTGCGATCGTGGAGTCTGCTCTGCTGGTGCCTGTCGCTGGTTACTTCCACCAATGCAGCCGCCGGTAACGAGATGGAGGATCCACCGCATGAGACTGTTGTTCTTCCGCTGCGAGTCAACCATCCAGCGTCGGTAAGCCTGATCATCTGTCACATCCGCTACCTCTCCGAGGTCGTATGATGGGTCAGCTTTTGGGGTATGTCCTCGACATCCTCCATATCCGCGTCAGGTGCAGCAGCACGAGGATCAGTGCATAAGATCTCGGGTGGTGGGAGGAAGCATATGTTGTCGAACACGCTGAGCCTGGTGATCTCGGGGTGAGGCATTTTGGTGAACAGCTGGGTACCCTCCTTGTCGAAGAAGCTGTAGGTATCCTCATCTCGCATGATGTGGCACGCTATAAGGTAATTGATGTCGAGGTACTGAATCTCCGTGTTCACCTTGTATTTGCTGAGATCAATGCATAAATGCTTGAAGAGTGGCGTGAGCAAGCTACCGCTTCTGTCCTTCTTGTTCGTGCCGTGCATCAGACAGAGCCTCCTCTCGGAAAGCATGGTGATGAAATGAAAGCCTGGGTTCGTCTTGAATTTTTGAATTGGAATGCCAGACCCTGAAGTGCAGATCTCATCCTCAATACCTGCATACAGGGTTTGCAGCTCCCCGTTTGTCACTTTGGAAGTCTGATCCTTAGCGAACAGGAGGTTTGAAATGATCTTTGCAATGACTCTAAGTGTCGGGTTCCTGATCTGCGACTGGTAGGCTTCGCCAGGTGTGAAGTTCCCATTCGTGATGAAGTCCCAGAAGGTGTTTGATGGGGCAAACTTTTTCGTCACTGTTACCCCTCTCGGCTCATTCGCGGTTTCATAGATTTCGTTGAGTATGTCGAAGGACAGTGAGCAATACTCTCCATCAGCCATGAATGAGAAGGAGCAGTTGGTGTAGGAAGGAGCAAAGAAGTCCTCATAGCTGATGGTGGCAGTGGCGAGCACATGGCGGACAAGGTCAGGGTAGAGCTCGTGCGTAGCGTAACAAAGGGGAGCGATCCCCATCGCTTGCAGCGTCTCGACCACATCCTCGTCGATAACGATCTCAACGAGAGTCCCGGCGTGGCAAAAACGGGTAGGTAGTATCTCGGCCTTGAGGAGAGTATTGTACCGACTAGCTGTCTCCTTGTCCCACCCTTCGCAATTGAAATCTAAAAGCATAGGGTCATCGAGATTGATTGGCTCATCCCCCTGTTCTCGCGACCATGGGTAAGAGGCGGAGGTTGGTTGTTGTGCTCGCTGTAGGGGCATGATGTTCATCTTCCTTGTTTTATTGGCCGATTGTTTGGTGCGTGGAGGCATCTGAAAGGCAAACAAAAATTTTTCATTAGTTCCATCCTCGGTTGCATAGAAGAAAAGGAATCAAACTAATCCTCTTTTAGGAACTATTCCTTTTTCCTTCTAAGCAACCCGCCTTCAACAAACCTGAACATCAACTCGCCAAATCAGACCATTTCAACTTTTCACAATCACAATTCATATGAGCAATGTATATCAAGATGCAACATTTTGTCTAAATCGGAACTTGCTCAAACAAAGGGGAAATGAAACTGCGATTCTCTAGGGCTAAGAGACAAAAGTTCAACTTCTAAAATCAACCCTAACAGCAAAAGGAAATTTCGGATCAAGTTATTTCTAACAAGAATCAAACTATCAAAGCGGTTTAGAAGGGTGAGCTTTTCAAACCGAAATCGCGATTGTGTTTTGATTGTCGAGCCTCTTACCGTGATAATCAGAGCAAATGGACTGCAAAAACAGAGAGAACTGGAGGGTACGGTTGAGTTAAAAGGGAAAGTGGAAGGATGGGGCCTTAGAAAGTGGAAGGGTGGGGCCTTAAATAGGTGAAACCCTAACCGCTCTCCATTATCTGTCTCTTCTTTTTTTTTCTTTTTTTTTTTGGGTCCGGAACACTTACGTGGAAAAGGCGATGGGTTGTTCCACCAGAAGAACAGTCCTTCGGTTGTTCTGACTGAAGTGTTCGGTTTTTTTCTTGTTTTTGACCTGCAAACTAAATCTGAAAAGAGATAAAATATACTATAGAAAAACAATATATACACTCACCAGTGGGTTGCCTCCCACCAAGCTCTTAGTTAAAGTCATTAGCTTGACTTAGCTCAGCCGATCAGGCTGATGGGGGATCGCTTAGGAGAATTTCTTCACCCTCTGCGATAGTGGAGTCAGCAAGGTAATGCTTGATGCGCTGACCATTGACGACGAACTCGTCTCCCTTTCTGTCCAGCAACACAACAGCTCCGCAAGGGCGGACTTCCTTAACGGTGAAGGGTCCGGACCATCTGGATTTCAGCTTGCCTGGGAACAACCTAAGTCTGGAGTTGAAGGGCAAGACCTTATTGTTTGGTTCGAAATGTCTGGCATTGATTCGCTTGTCATGGTAGGCTTTGGTCTTCTCCTTATAAATTTTGGAACTCTCATAAGCGAGGTGCCTTATCTCTTCCAACTCATGGACTTGGATCATGCGCTTCTCAGTTGCTGGCTTGATGTCGAAATTCAGTAACTTGACCGTCCATGCAGCCTTGTATAGAGCTCGACAGGAAGATGACAAGCCTTACCGTAGACCAGGTGATAGGGGGTGGTTCCTAGCGGCGTTTTGTAGGCTATTCTATAGGTCCAGAGAGCATTGTCCAGCTTAAGTGACCAGCCCTTGCGCGAGGTATTGACAGTTTTCTGTAGAATGTTCTTGACTTCC
>NC_027756.1:27136910-27137714 GCF_000695525.1 Brassica oleracea var. oleracea
CGGTAGCCACCTTGTGTTTCACCCCATTCTTCTTCAACAGGCCCTGAAATGCCTTGTTGATGAAGTGTGTTCCGCCATCGCTAATGACCATTCTAGGCACCCCAAATCCCGGAAAGATGATGGAGCTGAATGTCTTAGTCACCACTTTTGCATCATTAGTGGGACTCGCCGTTGCTTCTACCCACTTGGGGACATAGTCAACGGCGACCAGGATGTACTCGTTCTTGAAGGACGGAGGGAATGGTCCCATGAAGTCGACTCCCCAACAGTCGAACACCTCAACTTCTAAAATGTAATTCTGAGGTATTTCATTCCTTTTGCTGATGTTCCCATGTCGCTGGCATGCATCGCATCGAGCTATGTAGGCGTGAGCATCTCTGAACATAGTTGGCCACCAGAAACCTGCTTGGAGGATTTTGGAAACCGTTTTGAATGTGGCGAAGTGCCCTGCATAAGAGAAACCATGGCAATGATGTAGAATCCCTGGAATTTCTGCCTCTGGAACACAACTTCTGAATATGCCATCCTTGCAATGTTTGTACAAGTACGGTTCATCCCAAACATACTGCCTCGCCTCTCTTAAGAATTTCCTCTTCTCGTTTCCAGTGAACTTAAGTGGTTCTTTTTCAGCATCTAGGAAGTTTTCAATCTCAGCAAATTAGGGGAGGCGAGAGTACTGCTTTTGGATCGCGGCTGCTGGTTGTTCCGGTACGCGAGAACAATCGGATGTTATGCTCAGGAGTTGTTCTGCGAAGCGCAGACCAATCGCGTTGACGTGTTCCACTGTGTGTTCTTCATCAAGAG
>NC_027756.1:27137743-27140685 GCF_000695525.1 Brassica oleracea var. oleracea
TGGTCTGCAACCCCATTCTCGACTCCCTTTTTGTCTTTTATCTCGAGATCAAATTCTTGGAGAAGAAGAATCCACCTCAACAACCTCGGTTTTGCATCCTTCTTTGTGAGCAAGTACTTAAGAGCAGCATGGTCTGTGTGCACAATCACCTTTGATCCCACCAGGTAGGATATGAAGTTCTCGAATGAAAAAACAATAGCCAGGAGTTCCTTCTCAGTCGTAGCGTATCTGCATTGAGCTTCATCCATGGTTTTGCTTGCGTAATAGATCACATGAAGTTTCTTGTCCTTGCGCTGCCCAAGGACTGCTCCAACTGCAAAATCGCTAGCATCAGTCATGATCTCAAAAGGGAGATCCCAGTCTGGCGGTTGTACAACAGGTGCGCTGACTAGAGCTCCTTTGATCGTATGGAACGCAGCTAAGCACTCGTTGTCGAAATCAAACTTGATCTCCTTGCAGAGCAGTCTGGTGAGTGGTCTCGCTATTTTTGAGAAGTCCTGGATGAACCTCCTGTAAAACCCTGCGTTACCCAAGAAGCTTCTGATAGCTTTCACAGTTGTTGGTGGCTGCAAGCTCATCATCACCTCGACCTTTGACTAATCTACCTCAATGCCTTGTACGGAGATCTTATGCCCTAGAACAATCTCATCTCTGACCATGAAGTGGCACTTCTCTCAATTTAGCACCAGATGTTTCTCCTCACACCTTTTGAGTACCCTGCACAAGTTTGATTAAAATACACTGAAGGAACAGACACTAAAGGAGCTTCCATAGACACTGAAATTGTCCATGAAAACCTCCATAATGTCTTCAATCAGGTCAGTAAAGATCGACATCATGCAGCGCTGAAATATTGATGGCGCATTGCATAGGCCGAATGGCATTCTCTTGTATGCGTATGTTCCGTTTGGGCATGTGAACGTCGTTTTCTCCTGATCGCCCGGATGGATAGGGATCTGAAAGAAACCTGAATAACCATCTAAAAATCAGTATTATGGGTGGTTAGCCAATCTCTCAAGCATTTGATCAATGAAGGGAAGTGGAAAGTGATCCTTTCTAGTGGCTGCATTTAATTTTCTGAAATCAATGCACAAGCAATGTCCTGTCACTGTTCTAGTAGGGATCAATTCATTCTTTTCATTTGTGATAACAGTGATCTCACCTTTCTTAGGTACTACATGAACAGTGCTAACCTACTTACTATCAGATATGACATAGATCACACCCGCTTCAAGAAGTTTCATTATCTCTTTCTTAACAACATCTTTTAGATTCGGGTTTAACCTCCTCTGAAGTCATTGATTCATCTTCTAGGTGTATTCTATGCATGCATAAATCAGGTGAGATGTCAGGTATGTCAGCTAGTGAATATCCTAATGCCTTACGATACTTCCTAAGCTCACATAAAAGCAGTGCAGTTTCCTTATTTTTGAGTTCAGTGTTTACAATGACAGGGTAAGTGGAATTCAGACCTAAGAAAGCGTACCTGAGCCCCTTGGGAAGGGGTTTTAGCTCAACCTTGGGAGCCTTCAACTCGCTCCAGGGATCATCAGGTAGGTTTGGCGAGTTCGGTAAAGGGATTACTCCAGTTGGAGTGTTCTCCTCCTTGTTGCTTTCTTCCCCCAGACTTAGACTCACCACTATTCTTCCCATACTCCTTGCGGAGTCAAGCATATTAGCATACCCGTCTGCGTAAATGTTCTAGACACTCAGCTCGGCCTCAGCTCTTACTAGTGCAAGCTCAAGTGGATCTTTTGTAAGAATCTCCTCGATCATCCCGTCGCGAGGTTGCAGCGTAGAGGACGAATTTTCCAGGGCCTCCTTGCTTCTTTATATGCCTGTTCTGAAGCACTGCGCTGCACTCCTTAGAGACAGTCATGAATTCGCTCTCCTCTGATATTTTTTCTGAGATCCATCCCTTCATAAAGCTGCGCATGGAGGGCATCATTTGGATCGCATCCATCAAGGGGAGTCAGACGGTTAGGTCCTCCAGCATCTTTCTGTACTTCATCTTCTCTCGGTCCTTACGAGTAGCCTTTGCTGGAACAGGGTAAGGGACTTTAGGAGTTTATTCACGAGAAGGAACAGGCTCTGGGATCGGGTGGACAGCCTCTGGGATCGGGTGGACAGCCTCAGCTGGTTGTTCTGGTCCTGGCGAATTGGTTCCAACTGTTGGTTCCCTCTCCTTCTCAGCTGCCGGGGTATTGGCTGGTGGTAGTTCCGACTCTTTCTGCTTCCCCTTCTCAGCCGCAATGAACCTCTTCTTTACTGGTTCCGACTGTTGCTTTCCACTTCTCAACTCAACCACATTTCACTCCTTAGGGTTTTTGTCGGTTTTTCCAGGTAGAGTACCTTGTTGCCTCTTGACGCTCTCTGCAGTCTGAGCAATCTGAATGTCTATCTGTCTCATATGACTCACGACATTGTCGTACTTGGTGCTCAAATCACTGAACATATGGTTCATTCTAGTATTGATCTCGGTAGTAACCTGGTTGAGAGCCTTCCCTATGGTTTAGAGCCTTCCCTTAGAGCTGTTGTCCTTGGAGCAGCTGCTGCAACATAGCTTTTGTCTCATCTTGCGGAACAGCTACAGGAGCGGAGGTAGCTGGCTGAGTGTTCTGGTGTTTCTGCCTCTGAGGTGGATTATTCTGCGGTTGGCTTAGAACGTAGGTCCGGGGTTGGTAGTTCTTTTGATACGCGGCATATTAACCTTGGTTACTCTGTGCTGGATCAGCTAGTTTGTCTTGCTTAGGCCAGAAAAGCTGTGGGTTGTTCCTCACGTTAGGGTTTGGATGGTAGTTTTTGAGCTTCCATCCTTGCCCATTCACGTAGCTCACCTCTTGCTGATCGTCTCATGATATTTCAGCATCAAACGCCAGGTCACCTGCACTCTTCTCAGGAGCTGCTTCTTCCATTATGAACACTTGGCTTTGGTTTCCCTT
>NC_027756.1:27140802-27141103 GCF_000695525.1 Brassica oleracea var. oleracea
GTCGAACGCACCAGGTGTGGTTTGAGTCATGAAATCTCCATTACTCGAAGAATCAAGGGTGTTTCGAAACTCATAGCTCACTCCATCATAGAACACTTCCAATATATAGTCATCGTCAAACCCATGGTGCGAGCACTCTCTCTGGTACTCCTTGTACCTCTCCCAAGGTTCATGAAAAGGTTCATCAGACTTCTGCTTGAAATTGGAGATCCTGTACCGCAGAGCCGCGGTTTTAGACTTCGTGTAGAAGTGGCTCAGGAACGCTGATCGGACCTGGTCCCATGAGGTAAGAGAGCCGGTT
>NC_027756.1:27141186-27144238 GCF_000695525.1 Brassica oleracea var. oleracea
GAGAGAAATTGCAGATTCTCTCAAAGGCTTCGATGTGGTCCATCGGGATGTCAGTAGTGAGACCGCTGAACATGCTCTTCTGTAACAGACTTATCAGTGCATGTTTGATCTCATAGTCTTGCCGAGTGCAAGGAGAAGGGTTGATGGGGGAGCGGTTAGTAGCGAAGTTCCGCGGAAGGTTCCTCTCCCCAATAGGAGCACCACGCTCTACCCGCACGGCGTTCTCAGCTGCTTCTTGAGCAGCTTGTTGCTGATTTTAGATGCTCTGCTGCATCTGCAACATCTGTTGTTGCTGAGTCTGCATTTGTTGTTGAATGATTGCCAATGCAGCAGTGAGGTCATCCTGATTCCCGTGATCACCCATGTTGTGTCGGTTGTTCTCGGCTGTTGACGGTTCTGTCTTTCTAATCTTGCGAGTTCGTCGTTGGTCAGTTGATGTAGTGGTCCTTGTACGTTGCTCCGAGTATGTCTACTGGTCATGCACTTGGACCTACAGAACAGCCTACAAAACGCCGCTAGGAACCACCCCCTATCACCTGGTCTACGGTAAGGCTTGTCATCTTCCTGTCAAGCTCGAATACAAGGCTGCATGGGCGGTCAAGTTACTGAATTTTGACATCAAGCCAGCAACTGAGAGGCGCATGATCCAAGTCCATGAGCTGGAAGAGATAAGGCACCTCGCCTATGAGAGTTCCAAAATTTATAAGGAGAAGACCAAAGCCTACCATGACAAGCGAATCAATGCAAGACGTTTCGAACCAAGCGATAAGGTCTTGCTCTTCAACTCCAGAAATCTAGGGCAAACCCCTGAAATCTCGGCACCTCCATATAAGCAACCCCTCGAATACTCAAAATGGCTGGCTGCAAACCAAGACCTTGATCAAGTCGTCGGACACAGCCAGTCCCGCCAACAACGCGGCAAAACTCGCTAACCAAATCTTTTGTTACACCAAACACGTGTCGATAAAAGTATCAATGACGAACTCAACCCACGGCCTCAAAAGATCGGCCCACGTAAGAATAAAACATAATTACTCAAGAACTCACAGTCCTTTTCTTTATTGAAAGAATAATGCGACAAAAACATAATGGAAAAAAAAGCAAAAATCAAATCCCTGAAACTAATCTTCGGCGTCAAAGTCGCCGTCCTCGAACTGATCACTTGCGCGCTTCGTCTCGTCACCCATTTCATTCACCTCAGAAGGAACATTCGCAAAAAACTCCTCTGGCTGATCTTCTGAAATCTGAGGAAGGTCCAGCTTCCCAACAGAGAAATCCGACACCGTCATCATATCGAGTTCGGACCCTAGCTCGACCTCCTTCGCCCGAAGACGCAACAACTCATCCGAAGCCAACAGGTTATTGTTCAGGATCTCCTTCAGGAGATCTATATTAGCCATAACTTCTTTAAGACGAGCTTCACAGTCAGTGATGTTAGGAGTTTTCAAGGCTCCTAAGACAAATGATATAGTATAAAAGATTTGTCGAACCAGTTCTGAGGGATATCAAACCACTGAGAATTCAAGTACTCACTTAATCTAAGTGCAACCAATGATTTAGATGGGTTTTAAAATACTACTAATACTATAAAGCAATTACAGAATGATACTTTCTTGACTAAGGGAAAAAAGAACTCATCGGCATAGGGATTAGACCTTGGGTGATCAAGTATCGAACTAAGGATGGCAAATGATCAATCAAACTATCGACCTTAAGCCTAGACACAATTCTAAGCAAGCTTTATGTCTTGATGAATGCATATTTGCTAACATATCTCAAACATCAAATGTCGTTGGTTGAATAATGTGAAAACAATCATTACTAACAAGTCTATTAGCTATCTTAGCACCTTTAACAACAAATGTCTTTGGCAAAGTATACTAAAAGCCTAGAAGAGTTGTCTCAGGCATTTCATCAAACACCTTTTGGGTGGGAAATGCCTATTGATCAACTTTTGAGTGGCCAACTCAGAAGATGCATTGTGAATACTCTACTAGCAAGGAACAAGAATGATCTACACTAAAACATCCTAGAACTAACCTAATCACCCTTGATCTCCCTAACCCATGAATTCAAAAGGTGATTACTCGCTAATCTCCATGATTCCTCTTAAATCCATATTGGAATTAAGATTAATCATGTAGAGGAATAGATAAGTAATCAACAAGAACACAAGATGAAAGCAATGAAATCTGAATCAAAAGAAGTTTTACAAGTTGTTCTCTAGAAAAGAGATTCTCTGCCTCCAATGGCTTACAAAAGTACTTAACTTAGGTTTTGACAATTGTGCGAACCGAAATTCGCACTGTCAATTTCCGTTTAAATAAGGAAACTAAAAAAACCCTAATTTCCCAAAGGTCCTGGATATCTGCTAATACCACACGCCAAGCAAATCAGAACCCAATAATTACAACGAAGAAGTATAAAAATCGTAAGAAGAGAGCAAAGAGAAGTCTTATTCCGAATTTTCGTATGAGCGTTTACAACAAGGTATAAGCCTGGGCTCGAGAGCTGTCGGCGAGATTTCTAGTTCTAGCAACCCTAAGACGGCTAAACCTAATTGAGTCGCAGCTCGAAATAACAAAAACGGAAAGTTGCCTAATTGCTCTAAGTGCTAAGTTTTCTATCAAAAAGTCCCTCCCCATGCCTCTCGCCTAGGACCCCTTATATACTGGCTCCAAGGTCGGTTTACGCCTTTCTTCTTCTGCCTTTAAGCCGCCATAGCATAAAAATAGAGATATTCCATTTTTTCCAATCTTCGTAATTATCTTTAAAATTTTGTATTTATCCGCGGAAACTTGACATTTATCTTTCCTTGCGAACCAAGCGTAAACCGACATGCGGTTTACGGGCTGTTGGTTAAGAAATCATAAGTTGGGCCTCGAGTCGTGTCTTAGGTCCCTTTGGGCCGTCTTTCGACTCGAAGCGTTTATTACGGCTTCTTTCGATAAAGAACGAACTTTCCGCGGTTTTTACCGTAAAGTTTGATCGATGACTTAGAACGGCGGGAAACATGAAATGGGTTCACTACGGTCTTCGGGAGATAGCATCG
>NC_027756.1:27144412-27145170 GCF_000695525.1 Brassica oleracea var. oleracea
TGGATTTCTAGCGAGGTCCCAATGCGTGGTATGGTGAGTTTGGACGAGATTGGTGTATTTGGGCGAAGTTCGTGTCCAAAAATCCGCAAGTAAATAGTAATTTTTCATGCCTATAAGAAGGGATGTAACTTCTTCACAATCTTCACGGTTACTCATTCTCATATCGAGGTTTTTCTTGAAAAAATCTTTATCTTTCTCTCTGTCATTTCCTTCTTGATTTTAAAGAAAAAGAAAAAACACGAGATGTCGAGTAAGAAGAGGAGTTCTAAGAAAGGGTCCTTGCCCGCGAACGTTTTTGAAGAGCTTCGAGTGCCGAAGATGGAATTCGTTCCTCATTCGGTAGACCCAGCCGAGAACGAGGGATGGTGGGTGGCGTGTTACGGTTCGATCACGCCTCCCATAGAAAAATCATTCCCGGTCATGAACCATCGCCCGGTGGAGGCAGGTGCGCCGAGTAGGAGTACTAGTGGATTCCTCGAGGTCATGCGGTCGTTCTACCATATTTCGGACGCGGTGGAATTCAGGGTTCCTCGTCAAAGAGAATGAGCTAGTAGTCCCCCGGAGGGCTTCTTTACTTGTTACTAGGCATTCGTAGTGCGTTGCCGTTTATGGTTTCCGATCCCTGAGATCATCGTCCGTGTGTTGGGTCATTTCGGGGTGGCAATAAGCTAACTGAATCCTCTTGGCATCCAGCACCTCATAGGGATCCTGGTCCTGAGCTACGAGCATGGTCTTTCTCTCACCGTTGATCACTTCGA
>NC_027756.1:27145228-27146000 GCF_000695525.1 Brassica oleracea var. oleracea
AAAGGGGTTCACTTCTAACTTCAACTCGTGGAGGAAGTTTTTCTTCTTCATTTATGTAGACGCAGCGTCCGTTGAGGAGAGTTGTATCCCACTGTTTCGGAGGTTGCCGAACGATCATCCGTTTATCAACCCTCTTGCTCCGTTTCCTGAGGATATTATTGCGATGAGCGATCTGCTCAGGAATGGTCCTTTTTCTGGACTTCTTTTACGCCGAAGAGAGTTCGAAAGGCGTTGAGGTTTGTGCATCCCGGTCCTGCTTTGGGCGGAGGAACAAGGAGTGATTCCGAACCTGAAGACCAAGGTCCCAACGCCGCTCCCGCTATTGTGACGGGGCCGAATTCTTCGAAGGGGAAAGATATTGATTTCGGTGACCTGGAGTTTTCGGTGGACGATTGCATGCTTCCAAGATGGGATCCGAACCTTGCTTTTGGCGATGGAAGTGGTACGAGCGAGGTCCCTATTCCGGACTTCGATGATTTCTTCGCTGGTCTTCCGTTGGGCTTTGACGCTCCTCAGGCCACGAACAAGTCAGGGAGGCCGAAAGTTGTTGCTGAAGGATCTCGTATCATTAACGGGGTATAAATTTTAAGAATTCTGACGATCGTTATTATTATTTTTTGCTTATAACGTGTCAATCGGTTTTATAGGGTTTGAACTTGCTTGGATCGGCCATTGAGGCGAGCCATAGAGAGGCCATGATCTATCGCTTTAAAGCGGAGAAGGCCGAAGAGGATCTTGCTCGCATGCGAGACGAGATGTTGGCGCGAGACGC
>NC_027756.1:27146059-27146452 GCF_000695525.1 Brassica oleracea var. oleracea
AGGGCGGAACGGAAGGGCAAGAGGGAAATCATCGAGGTGATGAAGACTCGCGCTTCTCAATTCCAGGTTGAGTACGAGAATCTTAAGGGTGCTTTCAACTCGCTGGGCGACTTCTGTGAGTGTCACAGCTCCGTCGGGAGCCTTTGGAAGACGCAGGAAGATGACTACGTTTTCGAGAGGGAGATGGAGTTAATGAAGGGTGGCATGAAGGATCATGCTCATGCTGAGGTGACCATTCCTCCGATCGATGGGAAGAACCAGGGATTCTGGGATCCCATCCCGGTTTCCCCTGATACCGTAGAAACTACGACTGATTTTGCCGGTGACGATGAGGAAGTGAACTTTCCCGCTGATGCATTCGGAGCTTCCTTGTCCGGGAGTTTTAACTTTGAT
>NC_027756.1:27146559-27146705 GCF_000695525.1 Brassica oleracea var. oleracea
GGTGTCTTTGAACCCCTACCGCTATGCGGTTTATATAATGGATGTCTGTTTGGGTTACTTTGTTTAGAGTGGGTTTGAAGTGAACATGAATTATCGTCTCATATTTATCTTCGTTGAGGCGTTCAATCTGTTAGTTCGTTCGAGAC
>NC_027756.1:27146877-27148207 GCF_000695525.1 Brassica oleracea var. oleracea
ATTTAAAGTCCGCGATAGGTTCTCGGCTTATACGACTTGTATGGTACGAATCGAGCATCTTTCCAGAGACAATTTTTAAGCCAACTGGAAGTGCTAGACCAAAATTTCGGATTTATTTTGTAGCGCGCTTTTGTCCTTGTATTGGACGTTTCAAGATCAAAAGAGTGATCAGGTTGCGTTTGTTTAAGACGGCTGATGTATTCGTCGGGGCCAGTCGACGAACGGAGTGTGAGATTTGTAGTGGTCGCGTTCGGACAATTTGTTCGTATCATCTCGATTTTTAACTTGGCAACGTCTCGAAGTTATTTCGAAGACTATACGCATATTTTTGAAGTGAGATTGTTTTGCGATTTTGTCTTAAAAACAGCGACGCATACAACGCATATTTTCCTATGTGGGAGTATACGAGTATACGCATCAACTCCCCCCCCCCCTTTTAGAGAGGGGGATAGCTGAACTCGTCCTTCGACGAGCTGCCTACGTACCCCTTTTGAGGATCAAGCCATCTCGTAGTTCTGTTTTATGCCGCGAGTGATTTCACTCGGCGGTTGTTGCTGTGCTGATCGTGATGATCGTGGCTTGGTCAGTGTTTTCTTCTGGATGTTCCGGTTGAGTTGTAGTGTCGGCTTCGGATTCAAGTTGAGTTTCGACACCCGAAGCGCATGCGTCGGCAGACGATGTTAAATCGTTTTTTCTTGGAACGTTGTTGGTCGAAGATTTATCAATCTTCGTGCGTTTGCGATTTGCCGTTGCAGATGTCGTCATCTGTCTTAACTTGTGTTCCACGAGGAAGCACAGTCGCGACTGTTTCTGACATCCCCAGATAGCTGCGACTCCATTTGGGGTCGGGAATTGGACGCCCAGGTGGTACGTCGACGGAACGGCTTGCATAACGTTGAGCCATGGGGTTCCCATGATCACGTTGTAGATGACAGGATGATCGACTACATCGAACTCGACGATTTTTGTGATCTCCTTGGCCATGACTGGTAGCTGAATCGATCCGAGGGTCATCGATACTTCGCCCGAAAAGCCCGTGAGCAGTTTCGGAGTTGGAGTTACTTCTCCGATTTCGATGCTCATCCGATTGAGAGTGTCACGGAAGATTACATTGACCGTGCTTCCCGTGTCAATGAGTACTCTTCCGACTTCCAGATCTCGTATGACAAGCGTATCGCAGTGAGGTTGATCAATCCCGCTGGCTTCCTCCTTTGTGAAGGTGATTGAGCAGTTCTGATCATCTTTGGTAGGAGACCATGTAGGCCACTTTACGCTCGATTCCACCTTCCGCTGGTAAGCCTTGATGGCGGAAACCGTATCGTTGCAGAAT
>NC_027756.1:27148503-27150074 GCF_000695525.1 Brassica oleracea var. oleracea
ATATCTTTGGTTGCGAGTCCACGTATTACCCGTGGTTCGGCCCTGATCCGAGCCGATCGCGTAATTATGCACTCGTTGGGGTTCTTCCCCCTCGTGATGGACATACTTGTCGTTACGAGGGTTCTTCTTCCTCGTTTTTGGGTCTACATCTTTTGAGGACGATCTCGCCGACTTATGCTTCTGCGATAAGATTTTCGTTTCTTCCTCGATCATGATGTAGTATGTCGCCTTGTGGAGGGCGTCTTGGATCGTCCGTGATTTTTCGAGGGATATCCATTTTCTGAATTTTGACTTGTATTAGAGCGCCTTTTAGAGCGCATCGATGGCCACCTTGTCGCTAATCCCGCTGACCCTCGACATTACCAACTTGAACCGGCTGATGAACTCGCGGAGGGGTTCCACTTCCCTCTGGGACAGACTCGAGAGATCGACATCAGAAGTTTCTCTATCTATGAACATAGAGTATTGCTTGAGATATTCCAATGCGAGCTGTCGGAAACTCCCGATAGAGTTTCGCTTAAGGCGCACGAACCATTCGAAGGCTGCTCCTTCTAGATTCTCGACGAACAGACGGCAGTAGCCGGCGTCTCTCTCGCCGTCCTTCAGCCTTGCTCTTCCTATCGTGATGTGGAAAGCCTGAAGGTGAGCTCTCGGATCGGTCGTACCATCATACTTCGGTACTTTGATTTTTTCTGGATCGGATACCCTTGTATCTGAGATGCGAGCGGTGAAGGGGGTCTTCCGAGCCCCTTCCAGCAGTCTGTCGATCTCAGGGGCCGCGCTTATAGCGTGATGGATTTGGGATATAGTCGCGAAGATCTTGATGATATAGTCGCGAAGATCGCGTATATCCGACGTCTCGTCAGCAGATTTCTGCGTTTGTCGGCGTTTACTGCGAGTGAGCTCGGTTTGTTTTTCAGCCAGCTCTTCTTGTTCGTTCCAATAGAGGATTTCCTCCTCTTCTGTCATTGGTTTGTCGAACGGAGAGCTTTCCCGAGTGAATCGGCTTCTGGTCCTTCTTGGATGTCTGTCGGCGTCCTCATCAGTATTGTTGGAGACATCGCTAGGATCCAGGTCGACTTGCTTGACTCTGTTGTCCTCCGAAACCTTCGCGGGAGGCGAAGGGCTTTCGGAGTTTTCCTTTTCGATGGGAGACTTCTCTCTAGGGTTTTGACTTGAAGGTCGTTCCTGGGCGGCTCCAGGCCTGTTGAGTGGGGTTGCAAAGTCGAGTCTTTTCCCGCGGACTTTAGTGGTTACACGGGGGCGGATTTCTCGAGTCCTTGCCGTTAAAGTTTCAACTTGTTTGGTCAAGGTGCTCACGAGCTTAACTTGTTCTTCCGACCTTTTTTCGTAGGTGGCGAACATCTTTTTAAACTCCGCGAGCACCGCGGCGTTGGCTGGTGCGTTGGCCGCTGCCTCCGTTGAGAGGAGTCTGCACGTTATCCGTGTCGTCAGTTGACATGTCTGGTTGACCGTGATGTGGTCGAGAGTTAGATTGATCTGTACCCCCCCCCTCCTTTTAGCGCCAAACTGTGGGAACCGAAATTCGCACCGTCGAGTTTTGTTAATCG
>NC_027756.1:27151174-27170415 GCF_000695525.1 Brassica oleracea var. oleracea
CACAGCGACTTCATGTAGTCGCTCCGGAAAGTCGCTCGAGGCAGTGCTCGTCCAAAGATCACTCTAATCACCTCCCTTGAGCTCCAAACGTACTCAAAAGTCTCCGGGAACTCCATGTGGTACTCCAATACCTAATAGAGACATATGTATGCAAAATGCAACCTAGACATGGCTAAATCCTAATCTATGTGATGAAAATGCACATGAATAAATGGATAAAACAATGTAAATATGCAAGATATCAGTCAGCTACGGCCTTCTTCTTCTCCCACTTCTCCTTCAGAAATATCAACACGTCTAAATAGTTGTTGGCCAAGGCTTTCTTAGCATCATAAGTTGTGCAACGAAAGTCATCAGCGAATTTACCAGCAGAAGACTCGATCTTTGCCTCCAAAAAATAAACCTGCTCGAGGGCCGACTTCCTCTCGTTAATCACAACTCGCAAACAGGCCTCGAGCGAAGCAGCCTGATTCCCTAGCTTTTCGGCAGCAGCCAGCTGAGCAGCGTTAGCATGCTCTCGATCCTAAGCCATCTTCAATCCAAGCTTTAGCTACCGAACGACGTTTTTAATCTCGTAAAGCTCGTCGGAGCGCGGAACATCCTGCAAACGCCTCTCTAAAGTCGCCGTGAACTCGTTGTTAGCCTCCATATCCTGAAATAGGACGAGTCAGCACGAATAAAAAATGAATTGAGGATTCGATACTACGAGTATCAAAAAGCCGACCTTAGCGTGCGCAACATGCATCTTAACGTAGGCGTCACACTCTGTCATGTTTAGGAGAGAAGGAAGCGGACACCCGACCGGCATAAAATGCCTGACCAGATGAGCAACACTATCCGGATCTTCCGTAATCAGACAATCCTTGGAATGCGAAAACTGCCAATGAAACGGTTTCGCAACAACGATGTCACCAGAGACACCAGGACGATGATCAGCACCAGTCACTTTTGCCTTCTTTGGAGGACGGTCTCGACTTTCCGAGCCATTCAGACTGTTCGAGCTCGTACGAACCACTGCTTTTTCTCCTTCAAGATCCTTCCTGATAGAACCCAGATCGAGCATCCACCGGTTCGGATCAAGGACATGGCCCAAGGAGTTATTTTCCGACCAACTCAACAAGTCAAGACTGATGGTCGAGCTAGAATCCACTCTGGACGAGCTGGACGAAGTGTCACTTAGTTGGATGAACTGAGTGAGCTAAGTGACACTAGCTTGGAGCTGAATGAGCTAAGTGACACTGAAGATGGAGCTGATTTAGTTGCTGGACGAAATGGACCTTTTTCAGCCCACGGAAAAATTCATAACAAATTCAATTTGGGTTTGTTTTACTCCAAATTCGACCAGGCCTTTGGTGATGGTCTTCTGCCCATTTGCATCAAGAAATATCAACAAAAGAAGTTTAAGTCGTGGTCATATCAAGGGGTATTCAACAACACACTTATTTCTAGTCAAAGGTCTTAGTCTTTGTTTATGTTTTCTAAGTTTCTAGCTTTCTACAAAACTCTTAAGTCTTTCTTTGACTCATTGTACTATAAATATGTAAACTCTTCCAGGAATAAAATCAGTCTATGTTTTTGGAGTTTATTTTCGTTTTCTTCTTTTCTTTGAGTGAGAGAGAGAGAGAGAGAGTTCTTTAACTAGTTTATTGGTGTGAACCGGCTTGTTGATTTTGTGGTCAGCCAATTCATCTTTGTGTGTTGTTTGGTGGTTAGCCAACGCACTACATTCTTTCTTAGGTGGTTAGCCTTAGATCGTGGGTATATCAAGAGTCATTCCGCATCTCTTGACGATCCTTCCAATCCATCTCAGTTCCAGAAGTGTCATTTGCCTTCTCGGTTCATATCCAACACCCAGCAAAAGTGATCCTTCAATTTAGAGCGTATCACTTCCCCTCTCCGCTAACGGGAGCACGAGGAAGTCGGGTCTCCTCGCGAAGGACTTCTGTAAGGGCCTCGCTCACATCACCTGAACGAATTCATTCTACGTCGACACTCCCATTTCGGCCGCGGACTCACGGAGACTCACTCTTCTCGATGACATATCAATAAAAGAAAAAAAAAGCCTTGCTCAAAACATGGAACCGATACCAAATAAAACAAGACCTTATAAAGGATAAAGGCACTGCATAATCTCAACAAGAAAGGGGAGTAAAATAAAATAAAAAATATTCCGAAAGTCGTAGTTATCCGTTCAAACCAAAAAAAAGATATCGAAGACAAAACAGAAAAGATCGCTCAGATCCGATACAAAAAGAATTAAAGACAAAAAACCTAAAAACTAGCTCCTTCGCCGGAAGACAAGCTTGCGGCTTCATCATTGACAACCGAATCTTCAGAGACTTGAGGAAGGTCGAGATCTGCCACCGATCAGTCCGGAACAGCAGCCAAGCTAGCAATAGCTTCACAATCATTCTCCATTTCCTTCAGACGAACGATCTCGTCATCTACTACTAGCCCTCGTTTTTGATCTCGTTCAATAAATCAAGATTAGCGACTACCTCGTGGAGCTGAATATCAGCAGACACCTCCTTCTTTTTGTTAACCCACCTATTCTCCAGGGAAGCAAGAACCTCACGGAAGCCGTTAGCGACCTCACGACGAGCAGCACGAGAACCCCTACGGATGTCTCGATCACGACCTGTTTCAAGCTCCGCGACCTTGGTCCTAAGAGCGGCAACTTCAGTCTCAAAAGCCGCCCTTTCACGACGAGCCCTCTGCCATTCATCCTTCAAGAGCATCGCCTCTCCCGTCTTCTTTCTAGTTTCTTCTTTGGCCACTCGGAGCTCCTCCTTAAGCCTCCGGACCTCGGCCTTTCCTTTTTCCACATCACCCTCATCACGAACAGCTTCCGGAGACTCAGACGTATAAACCAAATCAAATACGACGGCCTGATCGACACCGTGAACGGTATAACGCTCCTCGAGCCGGTCACTTTGATCATTGGAAGAGGACAGGAGAACGATGGAGCCATCTTATCAAAATTCGGCAACTAAAAGCCTTTGATCGCAAAAGAAATAGAAAGAAGAGGATTGAGACAGCGGAGGAACGCTTTTCGGGTACTTATAAGCCACCGCAAGCCCTAACGGCTCTATCGCTATGCACGAGAAATTTAATGATTTGCCCTAAGGCGGCACATATAGCCGTTATACAGATAAACCAAAAAACGCGCACGAAGCAACGTACGAAATCTACGTTGACCATCTCTCTTCATTCAATCCGAAGAAAAGAGATTGGGGGACGAATGTTAGACCCAATTTCAGTTAACTAGGTAGTTTGGCCGCGCGACCAATGAAGAAGCCTGACTCTGACGAGCAAGAAGAGATCGATTCAAAGAGCCAGAGATCGCGGAGAGGTTGAAAGGAATCCGGAATCAATCCACTATAAGAGGAGATCGACGCAAACAAAGGAGGACACGCTGAAAACCCTAGAGAGATCTATACACACACCTCGACCTTATTTTCACCTAGCTTTAAGTCTTTTCTCTTATCGATCTCGTTTGTAACATTCGATCTCATTTCATTTATTGTATTCGATCTTATTCATCAATAAAATCTATCTTTTCCTACTGAAATCTGATTACATCGTTGTGTTCTAAATATATCGTTGCCTACATCATCTTTTATTTCCCAGATTAAACTCTCGATCACTATCAAATACTTACAGTGGATTTTAGAATGCTGTGAAGTGATTTTGAGAAATCTCCGAGGGACTTCTGGTCTGAAGATTACCTTTGGGGGTAAGAAGCCTTTGCTTGTTAGTTATATTGATTCTGGCATGTTTGGATATGTTGATTCTAGCAAGTCTACTTTGGGTTACTTTGTAACATTTGCGGGTGGAGCTGTGGCATGGCAGAAAGGTTGCAACATGTGTTGCATTATCTACCACTGAGGCAGATTTCATTGCTGCAACTGAAGCTTGTAAAGAGTTGTAGTGGAAGAAGGACTTCTGCGAAGAGATCGGTTTCAAGAAAGAAGAGTATGTGTTGATTTGTGATAGTCAATGTGCCATTTTTCTCGGAAAGCATTTTACATTTCATTCGAAGTCGAAACACATTTAGAGAAGGTATCATTGCATACGACATGTGGTTGCTTCAAAGGAAGTGGAACTTGAAAAAGTTCATACAAATGATAATAAATATTCAGATATGATGACAAAGTCTTTTCCGAGGGAGAAGCTTGAAGTATGCCGAGGGATAGTCGGAATGGCTGTTTCCTCTACTTAGTCGGAGGGGAAGTTTGTTGGGTTCCTTCTAGATGGAGGAAGCCTAATGGGTTTGGTTGGTGGCAATCAAACTTGGAGTTGGGCCATTGGTATCAGTCCATGAGATTAGTATTTGGCCTTAGGGGTTAGTGAGACTATATAAAGTCTCTTAACCTAATTTTTGTAATTAGACTTGACACAAGAAAGAAGAGTACTCAAGAAGACTCATTAGACCAAAAGAGAGAAAATGAGAAAAGAAAGCAAATTTCATATGGGTTTGTCAAGACAGGTTTAAAAGATCCAACGGATCTGGATTGGGCTGATATTTTGTGTTAAACTTCTTCAGCCAGTGGGTTAAAAGTTCACTGAAGGGATTTGGATTTCAACGGTTGGATCTTCTGTTGTCTAGGTTTTAGTGAAGCTTGTCGTCACAGTTCTTCAGCAGTGCTATCTTTATTGTTTGGTAAATCCGACGATGAGATCTTTTCTGATTGAGCTGAAACTTGGCAGAGATGTTGTTAACGTGTTCATCTTAGATTTGTACGGTGGGATTAGTCTCTGGTTTCCGGAATCCTTATGAGCTGAGGTCGTCTTCTGGCTGCCTGTTTTGAAGCTTTGGTGTTGCTCTCTTGTTGTTGTTGTTCTTGTGTTGGAGATAGCTTTTTGTAGCTAAAGTCTCTGTTCTGTTCAGGGTATTGAACAGAGAGGACGTGATTGCACTCATATACATTTATATAGTTGATTTTTGTGTGGACTACGTTTCCGTTGGTTTTTCCTTCTCACATTGTGAAGTTTTCCAATGTAAAAAATGTTCGTCTCATTTAGTTTCTTTTTATTGTATATCTTGCCATAATCAAAGTATTTTCCTGCACAGTTTTACACAAGGTCAGGGGAACACTATCTTATATTACGCTGTGCATGTTCTCCCCAGTGAAGTGATATCATAAAGAGTCGGCTTGTAGTAGCTTGATTTTGCGATATTACTCAACAAAGTGAACAACGTGGAAGCATATAAAATATCGGTTGATTTATTTTCGAGATCTTACAGCCCTCAGGTAAGTTAAAAATGAACCAAGACACTTTATTGCAATTTGCAAATCCAAAGAATTGGAGGACGATAGAAAAATTGTTTATTTGAAGCTAGTCGAGAGGAAAAGCGGTCCACAAAACTTTTCAGATATATTAACTTAAGATCTGATACTAGTTGACCATAAAAAATATGCAGTTCAGAAAAAATAAGAAAAGATGAAGAATCCAATTAAAATTTTTAATATAAAACCGATAAAGCTAAAACTTCATAAATTTACTGATTACTAATAATCTAGCAAATTAATAAAATAGAGAATCTATAAACAAAAATGAATAATGATTTAGGTGGTTATTGCCTCCTGGTAAATGAAAAACTTCTAGTAAAGAGAGATATTTTCATATTTCAAGATATGTAAGGATCTAACCTAATTCTTGACTACTATGACCTATAAAGGGGGTTTCCAAACCCAAGAACAAATAGACTATTCAAGACATCAACTACAGAGTTAGGAGGCTAGAACTAGGGTTTCTCAACTAACATGTTGTATTTCTGCTCTCTTGATCAATAATAAACGATATTTGATCCCTGACTCTTTTCTTTACTACTTCCTTCCTGTTTTTGTAGTATCACGAAGAACCCTACTTAAAATTACCCTAACAGAAAGCATATGATTAAGATTCCTTTCTATAGTAACAATTTCACTGTAACACTTATAATAACTTACAGAGTTAGATGCAGAGACAACTAAAATGAAGTCGTCGAATAATACCAAGAACTTAACCAAACTCTACGGTTTATCCCAATCCTTCGAAGTTGGTAGTCTTACTCTCTTCTTGCTTTCAACATTCTCTTGAAAGTGATCACTATAAAGTGTGTCCTCAACTTCTACTCTATCAAAATCTGACCTGAACTTCAAAGCTCTTGTTTACATGAGGTAGGTTGAATTCTATTGTTTCTTGTAGTCCAAAGACAAGCTCTTTCTTGTCATCCTTGCTGACTAGCTTTTGGTCAAATCATTCAACTCTTTTATAATAAACTACGGTATATTGTATTGCATTTCTATTTGCATACACGCTTGCATTCACCTCTAGGAAACCATCTCACTCAACTAAGTTTATGATGTGAACACAACAACTTAAATGAAGACACTCACCTCCTAATACTAATGACTGAGGTCCTAATGCATTGAATGCTTCCATAAACAACTTAAGAACATTAGTGTTTGCAGTGACATTATCTACTGTGATTGTGAAAACTTTCATTATTACTCATTTAGCCATACACTTATGCAGAACATAACATATTGTTGCCCTTTTAAGATCCGCAACATGCTTGAAACCAAATGAATTTCCTAAGTTTACAGCTAGCATCAGTGAAGTGTGATGTTGTGAACATGTAGCTAGATGTAGTAGTTGGTGCAACAGGAATGTTTGTTGTTAGAGAAACCCTTTGCGTATAGCCACTAATCATAAGCATCAAATCTGATTTTCTCTTTGCATACAACTCTAAAATGTCCCTCGTTGCTGTTTTCTGTGAATGTGGCTTAGGTAGGTTAACCTAATTGCAGAAGTATCTCCATCCCAAACCATAAACGAATTTTAGTGGCGATCCGGACATGATGAGCATTTAATTAGTAGCTTCTCTTACGAATTTACTAGAAACCCTTGAAAACTTCACTTGACCACCACCACCATCCTCATCACTTTCTGGATTTGGAATATACTGAGCATGAGACTAACTTTGTACCCATTTTTGGTGCTCCTTGCAGATTCTAAGATTTATTCAGACATGAAGTGTCATTAGACGATGCGAAACAGATAACTCTACTACAATAGTTATAGCTGCATAATTTCTTATTCTCCTTCAGTCTTATGTAAAGGTCCAAAACTTTCAACTTGTATTTTTATTCTTCTTCTTTGGTTGATTACGAGGTGGAGCTGACTTAAATTTTCTTTTGTTTGCAGTTTCGGGACTACTTGTCTCAAACTCCTCTTCGAATCCATGAACTTATCATCATCTCTTTTATCTTCATTTTCATTTTGAGGTGATGAAGAATCCATCTGCAAAATCAAGATTCCGAGAAATTAACACAATCACAGTCACAAACCATCATCATCGCTTTGAACTCGATTACAGAACACAACACAATAACACATCATAATCGCTATTAGAGTAATTAAATAACAAAAATATAAGAATTTTGAATTTGAAATCAAACCTTTGATTGATTCCTTCACAAAGCTGAGAGAGGATATGTCGGAGAGGGAGACGAACATCTTCGATGAAATCCTGAAAATGAAGAGTTAACTTCTTTAAGGAATTCCAGTTTTCAAATTTAAATTTTAGAAGTCGACAATCAGGACACATATGAATCTTAATCGTCATCTCTAGGGTTTATTTTGTTCGAGTACCGAGAGAGACCTAAGAAGAGGAATGATGTTATATGATTTCTCGGGTAACCCAGATGGTTACGGGTTTTACTCGATCCAAAGCAGAAATCAAATCTCTTAATAATAGAAACTGAATCTCTTAATATTAGAAAACGATCGAATTATTAGACGAAGCCAAAGCCGAACTGAATCAGTTTTTTTTGTGTCGGGTTTTCCGGATCAGTATTAAATGCACTGGAATAGTCTAAGTCATATATACTATATTCTTCATAAAAAGAAGGATCATAATAATTAGGGAGGTGAAGTTTGATGATGAGAAGAAATGGGATGGGGAAGACAGTCTTAAAAAAGACAAATTCATCAAATGTAATGAAGAAGAAGAACAAGAGAAAGTAAACCGAGGTGGGAATAGAGAATACATACAAGAATTACAAGAAGGTATGAACGATGAGAATGATAACACTGAAACACAAAAAGAGACACAAACATCTCAGAAACAATTTCATCTCAATCACAAGGAGAGACACAAAACATCTTAGAAACAATTTCAGCTCAACCACAAGGATAAGGATCAAACCAGAATGGAGGCAGAACATGAAGGAACAAATTGAGACCAGCATGGATGCAAGATTATGTATGCGTTGACGGGGAATGATCACTAGAAAAAGGATGGTTGAGAACTAATGGGGATGTCTGTTGATATACCATGGATTTTACCAGTTTTTAGCCATAGTATATAATTGTTTTAGAATCTATTTATTATGTTTAGGAGTCTTTTTAGAGTCTTTACAGGTTTAGGTATGTTTTGGAGCAATGTGGTGATTTTGGAGCTAAAGATTGAAGAAACTCGTAGTTGTTCACTAAACCAGCTAGAGTCGACATTCAGAGTCAACCGTCGATCGACAAACATCACTTATCATTAATCGACAGCAAAGCACGAGAAACGGGTCGCTAGTTCATGACCGACTTGAAGCCCAAGTTCTACATAATTATAAAACTACCACTGGCCGACTTTAACCTAATATTTTATGTGCTCTGCCATTTTATCGGACAACACAGGCTTTCTTATTTTATATTCTTCACAACATAAGGTTTTTAGGATTTTTAGTAGTTTAGAGAGGCGATCCAAGACTCCTTCAGAGCTTTGTACTTGAACTCAAGTTTTTTTTTACCTTATTCTATTTATGTTCCATTCAGATATTTGCTTTGTTCTGCTTTGCTATGTCTGAGTTGTTTTTCTTGTTAGATTTAGGGTTTATTAGGGTTATGAAGGATTAGCTAAAACTACATAATTGCTAAGGTGATATTTAAACAACCTTCAAAGAATTGCTATTAATGCATGTGTTCTAGAGTAGCTAACCAGGACCTTGATTTTAGGATTGTGGACAACTATGACAGTAGGTTCTGCACCAGAATAGATTCTCTTGAGTTAGGATTGCTAGAAACAAGCGACAACTGATTTTGTTAAGAATAGTGAACATATCGATCAACTCACTAACGCTTGTCTAAGTGATATACCATGGATTTTACCAGTTTTTAGCCATGGTATATAAGTGTTTTAGGAGATATTTATTATGTTTTGGAGTCTTTTTAGAGTATTTACAGGTTTAGGAATATTTTGGAGATATGTGGTGATTTTAGGGCATTTTGGAGATAAAGCTAAAAGAAACTCGTAGATGTCCATCGAACCATTCCAGAGTTGACATTCAGAGTCAAACGTCGATCGACGGACAACTTTTATCGTCGATCGACAGCAAAGCACGCAAGGCCCGACTTGGTTCCTAGCCGACTTATAACCCAAGTTTCACATTAATTACATAAATACTCCTAGCCGACTTTAACCTAATATTTATGTGATACGCCATTGTCTTGGGCAACACACACTTTCATACTTTCTACTTTTCACAGTAAAACATATCTAGGGTTTTTAGTAGTTTGAAGAGGAGATCCAAGACTCCTTCAGAGCTTTGTATTGGAACTCCAGTTTTTCTATCTTATTCTATTTATGCATTTTATTCAGATATTTGCTATGTTATGCTTTGCTATGTTTGAGTAGTTACCTTTGTTAGATTTAGGGTTAGAAGTAAGGTTATTAGGAATTAACCCAAAATATAGATACGCTAAGGTGATAAAGATTTCCTTCAAAGGAATTGTTATTAATGCTTGTGTTTTAGAGTAGCTAACTAGAACCCTGAACTTAGGATAATTGGACGCAAACGAAAGCATGGTATTTTACCTAAATTAAATTTCCTTAAGCTAGGATTGCTAGAAACAAGTGATAGCTGTTTATTCAAACTAGTGAACCTATCAAACAGCTAGATAACGCTTGCCTAGGTAAACATCGAGCGACGCTAGTCACATAGCGTCTATCAACGTTTGAAATATATCAACAAGCGACAGCTGAGATATAGACTTAGTCAATAGGATTTATTCGCACGCAAAAGTTGGAATACTTTGCAATTAGAATTTGTGTTCTAGGATTGAAAACCTTAGCATCTATATCACTATAATCCCAATTACCTGAAATTTCTCATAATTGTTTACAACCAACCAATCAATAAATCGAACAACTTCCTTGTTCACCCCTGCAATTTACTATTTAATTGTTTGCCTAACTTAATCATAAACTGATTAGGATCTATTGTGTGCCTTATCACATTGTGGATTCAATCCCTAAGTACTACGACCGAACCTCTTATTTGACAGAATACAAGGAAGATGTGTATGCTCATGAGAAACTAAAGGGTTTTGAGTCAAATGGAGTAAGTAAAAAAGTTTAAATGCTGAAAAAGGCATTGTATGGTCTTATTTATACAAGCACCAAGAACATGTTCAAGTAGGATTAAATGTTATAATTTCATGAGAAAAGGATGAAAAATGATACTCCAAGTACACACTATTTGAAAAATAGAAGGGGAGAGCTCAATTATATTTAGCGTGTATGTAGATGATCAAATTTACACGAGTAACTTAGAACTACTGCTTAAAGGGTTTAAAAGGTCTATGGAAGAAGGAATTTGCAATGAATGACTTGGAGATAAAGAAATGCTTCTTGGGAGTAAGTGATGCAAGATAAAGATGAGATCTTCATTATTTTAAAAAAAATATTCTCTTAAAACATTGGAGAAATTAGAGATGAAGGACAAGAATTCGATGAAAAAAAAGAGGCAAACACTTAGTAGATTTAACTAGGACAAGAAGATAGTCGAGATCTCGGGGTTTTATGACATCAACAAGGTATGACTTAACCTACTCAGTGAATGTGGTAAGTAGGTACATGGAGAATCCAGTCGAGTTAAATATGCTAACTGTGAAAAGGATTTTAAGATATGTTCAAGGCATAGTCAAGTTTCGAAATTCAGCATAAACGAAGTGGAGAAGAAAAATTGGTAGGGTATGTAGATACTATGCAAGTGATGAAGACAATCGAGGCGCACATGAGATTATAATTTTATGATCCGTGAAGGTTCCATGTCTTGGAGCTCAAAGAAACCACCTATTGTCAGACTCTCAGCAACAAAGGCAGAGTACGTAGTTGCGACTAGTGGAGCATGTCAGGCAGTATGGTGAAAAAGTGTACTATAAGAGTTTGGATTGAACAAGGCGATGACACAGTTCTCTACTGTGAGAATAGTTCTCAACATCAAGTTGTCTAACAATCCGGTGTTCTATGGATGAAGTAACCACGTTCAAGTAAAGTTTCACAATCTTTGTGAGCTTGTAAAAAATGGTATCATTGCAATGTCGTACCGTCCTACAATGGAGCAGCTGTCTTGAATTGTTAAAAAAGTTGAGAAAAGATATGGGAGTTTGTTCGGATAATATTAAATTAAAAAATAAATGTTTCAATTTAAGGGAGTTTGACCAATAAAAGATGACTGAATCTTTAGCTGTTTGGTTAAGTTGTTTGCAGTTTTGGAGTTTAGAACAAGTAATCATGAAACAACTTCAAATCGTTAGCTGGCTTTTTAGGATCTTTGTATAATTGTATTGCATACGATTATCCATAAGAAAACCAGTACTATTATATAGTTATCCTCTTGTTCTATAAAATATCAACAATAGTTAGAACTGATACAAGATTTTAGTATGTCTAGTGACAGATATGAAGTTGATTCTCTTATTGATGAACTCCTTTTCCACACCAAAAATTTGTCAAAGCCACCACAAAATAAATCGAGAAGATTGTGAGGAACTTAGCATCATTTAGCTTAGCAAATGTATTTTGCTGCAGCTTGGGACTACCTCCGTTCAAGTAAAATTCAGTGGTTACATTATTCTTAGATAGGAACGTGTGAATCCTGTTGGTAGTTGTACAATGTAGTTGTGGAATAGAAGACGGATTCGCGTAATTCTACAAAGTGCTATGAGTTGTTTATGGCTTAGCTTAACTCTCATAATGCTATTTCATAAATCAATTTGCAAAGGCAGCGATTGCTGTGAGAAAATTTTACCGTTGCGTTTGGGAGTTTTCTGCGTTCTAATGCGACTAGGCGCTATTATCTTATTAGAGCATGATTATTGGGGGATTCTTAGAGTGGAGTTTTCAGCGGAATATAAGAATCCGACTCTTAACTTTTAACTAAAAAAGTTAAGAACCGGTTCTTAAAACTCTTATTTAAGAACCGGTTCTTAACTTTTTTAGTTAAAAGTTAAGAGACAGATTTTTATATTCCATTAAAAACTCCGCCCTAAGAATTTCTCAATAATCATGCTCTTAGTGTTACTAGCAATTTAGCATGCCACAAATATTATATACCGAGTGTCCTGAGGAATTTACTGAAGACGCTGTGCGAGATATGTGGATGACATTAACAGTTAAGATTTCAAGTGTGTTTCTGTATCGGGGAAGTATTAACCACACAAAAAGAAAGATATGGATAAATAGATTATCCAACGAAAACCTGCCACATCAGCAACCACAGCCAATCAATGAACAGAATCATATTTCACATTTCAATCTGAACCAATCAAAAGCATGAACAAATCCTACTCTCCACCTTATAGCTGCAGGTTCGTCTCTTCTTTCCCTTTCACTTAACCTTTCTTGGTCTTGAAGCAGAGTAAAAAGAAAAAAAAAGCTTGGGCTAAAAAGATGGCGTCTTTGGGTGTGTCGGAAATGCTTGGTAAGCCCCTTAACTTCAGGGCAGTGTCAAGACCGTCTGCTCCATTGGCGTCAAGTCCCGCCACGTTCAAGACAGTTGCTCTGTTCTCCAAGAAGAAGCCAGCTCCTCCTCCCAAGGCCAAGACCGTCTCTGCTGCCAACGACGAGCTCGCCAAGTGGTATGGTATGTGTCTTCTGCTTCTCTTTCTAAAAACATATTGTTTTTTTTTTGCCTCTTCTTATTCCATCAATACATCAATCTTCTTGTGAATTGTATCTGCACAGGTCCTGACAGGAGAATCTTCTTGCCGGATGGTCTTTTGGACAGATCAGAAATCCCAGAGTACTTGAACGGTGAAGTTGCTGGAGAGTAAGACACTTCTTCTTCATGTCTCTATATGTATAGCTTACTTTGTCTTTAGTGTTTAAGGCTTTATTGGTCTGAATTGCAGCTATGGTTATGACCCATTTGGACTTGGCAAGAAGCCTGAGAACTTCGCCAAGTAAGCAGATTCTCTTCTCTAATCCTGTTTATTGTATTTTATTTTTTTGAACATCCCTGTTTTTTGGTCTCTGTCTTTCAAAATATGAACAATGTCACTGAGATTGGTTTTGTAATGAATGTGGTTGTTCAGATACCAAGCCTTTGAACTTATCCACGCGAGATGGGCTATGTTGGGAGCAGCTGGTTGCATCATCCCTGAAGCCTTAAACAAATATGGCGCTAACTGTGGCCCTGAAGCTGTCTGGTTTAAGGTTTGTTTTGGTTACTTCAATTTATCTACATTCTATATAGCCTAGGAAGAATATGTGATGTGATGGGATCTTATTGGAATATATCTGCAGACTGGTGCTCTGCTTCTTGATGGAAACACATTGAGCTACTTTGGCAAGAACATCCCAATCAACCTTGTTCTCGCTGTAGTTGCTGAGGTTGTTCTCCTTGGTGGAGCTGAGTACTACCGAATCACCAACGGCTTGGTACATTTCTTTAGATTTTTGCTATTACATATTTTGCCGTTCCGCATGCGTGAAAAGACTGAAATTTGGAAATGCAAAAAACTTGGGCAGGACTTCGAAGACAAGCTTCACCCAGGAGGCCCATTTGACCCTTTGGGACTTGCTAAAGACCCTGAACAAGGAGCTCTTCTCAAGGTTAAAGAGATCAAGAACGGGAGATTGGCCATGTTTTCCATGTTCGCTTTCTTCATCCAAGCTTATGTTACCGGAGAAGGTCCTGTTGAGAACCTTTCAAAGCATCTAAGTGATCCTTTCGGAAACAATTTGCTTACCGTCATCGCTGGTACTGCTGAGAGAGCTCCCACTCTCTAAGACATTTCCATTTTAAGGAGCTTCGAAGATGCTTTGTACACTTTGTTTGATGAGAGTTTCTGTTGACATTGTGAAAAAAACTTCCATCTGCATCTTCTTGATATATTCCAATGTTACTTAATTATTGCTTCTAAGGATAACCATCTGATGGTGCGTTTGCGTTTAGTCATATACATATTTCATCATTTGGTTTTATTTTGCTTTTCAGTGATTATATTATTACAGATAAATTATATCCTAAACTGTCACCATTTTCTGTTACGAAAATAATTTATATTATGTACTCTAGTTGTTTGTATAAGTGTCATAGACTCATAGCGATATCATTACTCATGTTTAAAGTCTGCATGATACACAATTGGACATTGTTTTTGGAGAGAAAAATAGAACCAAGTTTTTGTGGTGTATGAGAAGCATTGCAAGACAAAGGAAAACAACAGTACATAGATCATGATGAGTACAATAAGATAATCAATCCCTTCGGTATTCATTCGAACAGTGGATATACTTGGGTTTTGTTAAGCAATTTGCTTCCACCCATAAAAATTAAAAAAAAAAAAATGTAATCTGGAACATGCATAGTCATAACCCATAAGATATATAATCGTCTATTTAGAATAACCCCAGAAATCCATCTCACTGCGCAACGAAAGCTGGTTCGACGTAGGAACTGGCTGAACAACAGCCGACGAATTGTTGTTACCATCCTCAAACCTAATCCCTCTAGAGGAATCTTCATTTCCCAAATGACATGTCACAAGCCTATCCATCATTGACCATTCACCTAAACCTTGTTGATGGTTATGATTAGCCACTGTCTCGCTCGTGCCAACCTCTAAACCCGGCTCACATGCTTGCTGATATTGTAACCCTTCACTAGCCGCACTCTCACAATCCCTTGGAAATCCTGAAGAGTAGTCAACTCCAAGGGAAGGTGGCTTGTGGAAGATTGGTGGATACTGATGAAGAGAAAGGTCAGGCTTGTTGAGTTCGAATGTCGTGGCTCCGTGGTTACGTACTAGTTGGTAAGGACTGTCTCCGTGCATAAAGCTACGAGCTTGGAGTGTGTTGTTGTTGTTGTTGGACGCATCATGGTTGTATTGGTCGGCAGAGTTAATGCTTGAACCACCGTCATTCACTACCTTGAACAAATTCTTCTTCATGAATACCCTACAAACCACCCAGCCATCTTCCTACAAGACCAATAATATATGTAGCAAACGGATTAAATATAATAGAGCAATTTCCTAACCAGATGATTAAATTTAACACATCATGACATACAGAGCCGTCTCAAACTATTTTAAGACTGCAATATTCTATATCAAAATGTTGCAAAAAGAATTTTATAATAATCAAGAACCTTAATTTTCAATCGTATTGACAATAGTTTTAAGATCAGATATTAGAGCACCCCCCAATTGAGAGTTTTAGCTTAGGAGTTCTAAAAACACATATATGTATATGTATATATTATATATGTGTATGTAATTCTAGATTTCTAAACTTTAAGGGAAACTCAACCAAATATACCTCACAAAAATATTTGGGGTTGGATTTCCCGTAAAATTTAGAACCTCACAATTACATATACATATATAATATCCACACATATATGTAATTTTAGAACATTTAAACTAGAACCCTTATTGGAGGTGCTCTTATATACGGTATATTTATAGATTCCGAAGAAAAGAAAAAAAAAACAAATTACCGTCCTGCTGATATTTGCCAAAGTAATAGTCTAAAAACTTTGCAAAGATTTCTCAAATAAAAGACATACACTAAGGTTGCCTTGAGGATCATCAGCATCTTCAAGACGGTACTCATGCATGATCCAATCAGTCTTTTGGCCATGAGGAGCTCTTCCTTTGTAGAACACGAGAGTCTTCCTCATTCCTATCTTCTTGTAAGAGTTCCTTATGCACTTGTCACGTCCTGTCGCTTTCCAGAACCCTGCGTGAGTAGCACGGTTTGTCCTTGATCCCGTCGGATATTTCCTATCCTTGTGGCTAAAGAAATACCATTCGTTCTGCGGCATTGACCCTATCTTGCATCTCTCTATGTAAAAAAAAAGGCATACAAATTTAGAGAATTGGTTTATAAATAGTGTTCATGTATATAACTAGTAATCAAGAAATGGATGAGTAATCGAGAATTATGAGCCTTAATCTCAGAAAAAAATCAACTAACAATTAGTAAAAAAACGAAATGGATGTGTTTATACATAACAAGCAATAAACTGTATGAATGTTCTTGAAAGATGGACTAAAGGAGTAAATAGTACCTTGTAAATCCCAAGGCTCAAGCTTGTTTAAGTCAACCTCTCTGATAACTTCCATCTCAAACTTCTGGTAAGAGATTTTCTTCTTTAGGTAGTAATGTAGAAGCTCTTCGTCTGTCGGATGAAACCGAAACCCAGGTGGCACGCCTCCGTTGGACGAAGAACCCATTTTGATTACGTTTTCTTGATCAATCAACCAATCAATCTCTTAAAACATGTAAGCACTGCCTTTCTTTCTAAGCAGCTACAAATTCTTGATTATATATATACGCAAACAGTCACACGTAGTTGTCAACGGAGTTAATTAAATGATAATATGAAATGTATATGGTCATGCATGTTGATCATGGCGATGATGATGGTGAAGTTGACGGCCGGGTACCACGCCGCCGGAGATGCTCAAAAAGCTATCGTAGAAAGCAAGACTCGCCGGAGATTAATATGACAATTTAATATAATGCCTCTAACGCACCTTGTGATGCAGCGTGTCACTTGCGTAAAATCGACTGCTACATGTGTCTCTACGCCATGTTGACTTATTATCATTAATGAACGATCCCGATAAACATGTAAACACTAAACTATTAGTGTCATTAATCCCGTTTGATTGCTCCGTAAGCAAGGGTTTGTTAGAGAAACAAAGACCCATATGGATATGGGGATCTTCAACTTGTATATACGGTCCAGCTTTACGTATACATCTAGATATAATTAATATGAATACTAAAGAGGAATATATACAGAGAGGTATGAAAGTAAACAATATATATATATATATATATATATATATATATATGTATGGATCGTCTGATGTCAATATATGAATTTGAATATGCCATGCACTAGGCAATGGCCAAGGTTAGGGCTTTTTCTGCACATGTGCCTACCTATTGAGATTTTATGAGAATTAAGAAAGAAAAGAGAAATTAAATGAAGAACATGAAAACTAATGAGAGACTTTCTTGAAAGATAATGAGAAAGATGGAATTGAATTGCTTGATTGTTTCATGTATCAAGAGTACCTATATATACATCAAATGGGGAGCCAAAACAAAGAGGCTCTCATGCACTAAGTGAGGCTCCCTTGCACTAAGTGAGGCTCCCTTGCACTAAGTGAGGCTCCCTTGCACTAAGTGAGGCTCCCTTGCACTAAGTGAGGCTCCCTTGCACTAAGTGAGGCTCCCTTGCACTAAGTGAGGCTCCCTTGCACTAAGTGAGGCTCCCTTGCACTAAGTGAGGCTCCCTTGCACTAAGTGAGGCTCCCTTGCACTAAGTGAGGCTCCCTTGCACTAAGTGAGGCTCCCTTGCACTAAGTGAGGCTCCCTTGCACTAAGTGAGGCTCCCTTGCACTAAGTGAGGCTCCCTTGCACTAAGTGAGGCTCCCTTGCACTAAGGAGAGGCTCTCATACACTAACTAAATAAAGAAATGATAGTGCATGATATGTGGGCATAATACTCCACTCACCAAGCAACTTCATTTTACATTTACAACAATTTACATTCATAAGTTTACTTATCTTTTCTTTATGATCAACACCTATGACCTCCGATTCTTTCTGGTTTATTTCGTTTCTCTAACTTTCAAGCTTCCTATCTGTTTTTTTAGCTTGATTCATTGCTTCAAGCAAGTAATAAATACATACACACATTCATATATATATACATAAACGGGCAAGATATGTTTATATATGAATGAATTGAATGACTACGGGATTTGGTATTTTGAGATACTCAAATTTACAGTAGCTATATGGAAGAAATTTGAGATCATTATGAAAAAAAATTCTATAAACTAACGATTCGTAAACACAACCCAAACCGGAGAGTGAGAGTTTACAAAAAGATATAAATCTAGCATACCAAAAAGTGGATTTTTAAATTCAATAAACCACTAAACTTACCTCTATGTCATGATGAACTTGTGAAGAATAGTGTAGTGATTTTTTTTTTTCGTCGCGATCAAATCAGGAGTAATTGAAACTTATGACAGTCCACCTTATGATCATGTATGTAAGGCATGTCCAAAATGATGGCTTAGAGCTCCAAATGCTAGGGTGGACGACTTTTTCATGTCGTGTCTAGGGTCCATGAGAATATTATCCTTCTCTTTCGAACATAAACCAGTCCAAACGGGAGAGGTATTGTCAAGACGTCAATTTTCAAAGTCATCAATCTGGCTACGAACTCCTGAAATATTATATTGGTATCTCTTGAGCCTCACAACGTGCCAAACTTTTCACCTTTGCATGATTTACTATATATTGGACTGATCGCGATCCAACTTTATCATTTCAAAGTTTCCAACTAAAACAAATTTTATATCTGAAACATTCTCTTTAAAATCTAGATTTGATGGATTTATCTTGAACATGTATTCCAAAGATTAGCATACACAGAGTTGGCCGTGAACATTCAAAGACTGCAAACCAAGGAAAAGGCTATTTTACCATCTAAATTTTGAACTCTTAATCTCTTAGAATTTTTTTTAAACTTTGAACTAGATCAAAGAGATAATTTCAATTTTTTGGGATATTTAGCAAAAAAAAAAAATTGGGACAAAAATTTTGTTAATAAAATTGGGGAGCACAAGCTTGCTTGGGCTAGGCGAGCTTAAAAGTGCCCAAGCTTTTAAGGCTGGGGACATTCAAAGAGTGCAAGTTTAATAGTTTCTTCATCAGAGACACATCAAATGATGAAGCGCTTTCCATATTGGAAGGTTATGATGTCTTCCACAGTTGGGATTTGAGAGATCGTATGTTTGGACACCACTAGAAATAGTCTTCCGCCTGTCGGAATGTACAAAATTATGCCGGATCCAGTATCCTGATTTAATTATCGTTCAAATTTGCGAAGTTAGTCATCGGTGTGTCCCGGGTTTACAAATTGGTGTAACATGTTAAT
>NC_027756.1:27172536-27179324 GCF_000695525.1 Brassica oleracea var. oleracea
TGCACTAAGTGAGGCTCCCTTGCACTAAGGAGAGGCTCTCATACACTAACTAAATAAAGAAATGATAGTGCATGATATGTGGGCATAATACTCCACTCACCAAGCAACTTCATTTTACATTTACAACAATTTACATTCATAAGTTTACTTATCTTTTCTTTATGATCAACACCTATGACCTCCGATTCTTTCTGGTTTATTTCGTTTCTCTAACTTTCAAGCTTCCTATCTGTTTTTTTAGCTTGATTCATTGCTTCAAGCAAGTAATAAATACATACACACATTCATATATATATACATAAACGGGCAAGATATGTTTATATATGAATGAATTGAATGACTACGGGATTTGGTATTTTGAGATACTCAAATTTACAGTAGCTATATGGAAGAAATTTGAGATCATTATGAAAAAAAATTCTATAAACTAACGATTCGTAAACACAACCCAAACCGGAGAGTGAGAGTTTACAAAAAGATATAAATCTAGCATACCAAAAAGTGGATTTTTAAATTCAATAAACCACTAAACTTACCTCTATGTCATGATGAACTTGTGAAGAATAGTGTAGTGATTTTTTTTTTTCGTCGCGATCAAATCAGGAGTAATTGAAACTTATGACAGTCCACCTTATGATCATGTATGTAAGGCATGTCCAAAATGATGGCTTAGAGCTCCAAATGCTAGGGTGGACGACTTTTTCATGTCGTGTCTAGGGTCCATGAGAATATTATCCTTCTCTTTCGAACATAAACCAGTCCAAACGGGAGAGGTATTGTCAAGACGTCAATTTTCAAAGTCATCAATCTGGCTACGAACTCCTGAAATATTATATTGGTATCTCTTGAGCCTCACAACGTGCCAAACTTTTCACCTTTGCATGATTTACTATATATTGGACTGATCGCGATCCAACTTTATCATTTCAAAGTTTCCAACTAAAACAAATTTTATATCTGAAACATTCTCTTTAAAATCTAGATTTGATGGATTTATCTTGAACATGTATTCCAAAGATTAGCATACACAGAGTTGGCCGTGAACATTCAAAGACTGCAAACCAAGGAAAAGGCTATTTTACCATCTAAATTTTGAACTCTTAATCTCTTAGAATTTTTTTTAAACTTTGAACTAGATCAAAGAGATAATTTCAATTTTTTGGGATATTTAGCAAAAAAAAAAAATTGGGACAAAAATTTTGTTAATAAAATTGGGGAGCACAAGCTTGCTTGGGCTAGGCGAGCTTAAAAGTGCCCAAGCTTTTAAGGCTGGGGACATTCAAAGAGTGCAAGTTTAATAGTTTCTTCATCAGAGACACATCAAATGATGAAGCGCTTTCCATATTGGAAGGTTATGATGTCTTCCACAGTTGGGATTTGAGAGATCGTATGTTTGGACACCACTAGAAATAGTCTTCCGCCTGTCGGAATGTACAAAATTATGCCGGATCCAGTATCCTGATTTAATTATCGTTCAAATTTGCGAAGTTAGTCATCGGTGTGTCCCGGGTTTACAAATTGGTGTAACATGTTAATATACTCCACTATTTAGTTGACCATCCAACCAGGGAGAAAATTATGTCTTTGCAATAGCAACGGACCGTAAGATGACATAAACCAATTCGTGCGTAACAGAATCATGCACCCACCCATCCATGAATCAGTTTCAATGATGCTGATATGTTGGACATGGATTACATCACTCGGACAAAAAATGTGAGAGCCAAAACTTACACAATAAAATTTTATAAGAAGAAAAACTATTTTTCTAAAAATCGGATTTTCAGCGATAGCCAACAACAAGTAATCAGGAAAAAGATATGCGTTCAAAACCGATATGCTCAAATTATCCAGAGAACACTCTCTCAAATAAAAGATCGATTGTAATACTTGGGGACTGGATCCACAAGGAGAGTGGTCACACAATAGACTATCAGTTATTGGTAAAGCTAGAAAGAAAATAGAAAGCAGTAAATCAAACAGAACAAGATATCGGTTTGTAAGCAGATAGAAAAAATGCTAGATCTAGGGATATCAAACAAGAAATAAGAAACTAAGATAAATAGTTTCTAATGGTTTATTAAGTTCATTCCCAAAACTCGAATTCAATTATCAGTTATCCAACTCTCGCCGCGATAAACTGTCTAAGTCTTGATCCTCGAAGGCCAAATTAGTCGTAGCGCGACCAATTTTTCTAGATAGGCATTAACGATTCAATTTAATATGTTCTCTAAGTTAATTAGGCCGACTCTCATTGTGTCTAGAAACCTAGCTCAACAGGATTTAGATAAAAAAATCAGTCACATTCTTGTTTTATTCCAATTATCCTAAGATCAAGTTATTAGTTAATAATTCTAAGAACAAGCAGTAAGAACAGTCCTCACGAAGGAGACAATGGATTAACTCTTTATTTGAATTATCTATGAAGTTTATTCATATTACCATTTGTGTTTCATTGATCATGTATGAGTAAATTCACCGGTTAGATTCGGATTTTTCAAAGGATTGATGAGTTGCTAGAATGAATTGTTAGGGTTATCTTTATTCTTCGTATTGATTGTTCTTAGTGGTAGATGTGGATTGGAAGCCTTAAATATATATCTTAGAATAATTAGTATATGCAAAAGCATTATTGATTGTCTGAACTAGTCATTGGTGAGCTAAATACCTATATGCAAAGAGATTTTGTTTACAAATTAATGAACTTATCAAATGTGTTCTTAATGCTTGTATGAAGTGACTGAATATGCAAAGAGATTTGAGAATCTAGGAATTGGATATATATTATCTCTGATTCTCTGCAAGGAAAGTTGATTCATTTGATTAAAGTGCTTTAAGTTCTAGAACTGTTCTTAATAAATCTTTGATTTCCTGCTTTATCCCATCGCATACAACTCTCCTTACTTTATGTTATTTACTGAATTATATTCATTACTCACTAGCTTAATTTGATAGCCAAAAATCTATTGAGTGAACTGAGTCTCTGTGGATACGATCCCTAGGTGCGATTTCTCTTGTTGTAGGACATGATGAGATGCAGAGTCATGAACCACAACTTAGCATCTTTCCCAAACCACGTATCTTATATACATGCATACCCAACTGGAGGACTCCACGGAGTTTGATCCGTTTTAGGAATAAAAAAGTGAAGGAGGCATCAACATCAAATCGCGTGACAAGTTCCTTCACACTCTTCACTGTAAACCGAGTTGCGAAATGGTTTTTTCACTCTTGGCCTTCAACAATTGACGACCTTACATATGCTTCAGGGGTTTCATCTTCGGAAATAAAATAATCGCTGATACTACAGATGTGAGGAATGAGACACAATATCAAAGGGGCCATCGGTTGACCTTGCTAAGGAACGATATGTTCGGCTCGATGATTGATTCTCGTCAATCATATCCTAGCCCTGATACGCTAAATAGGGAAGGATCACTCAGCCGGACTTTGGGATATGATCTCAGACGGATCGAATGAGAAATTGTGGATTGAAGGGTCACACAACAGTTGCGGAAGGCTGTTGATATTCCCAACTTCAGATGCTGCTTGATATGACGCACAAGTCCAGCAATAAGGAGAAATGAATGGATCAAAGGGTCGCACAGCAGATGCAGAAGGCTGCTGATATCCCCAACTCAATGTCCTAGGATATGACGCACCTAGACGACAAAGAGGATGATTCCCTGGATATGACGCACCAGGACGAATCGGTTTGATCAATGGATATTACACACCATTGAAAGAAAAGTGAGAATCACTCTCAAGGTTCCAAAAATAATCACTCAAAGCTTATTTTATTTCATTGATCAAATAGTCTTTATATAATAGGCAAATCATACAAAATGTTGGAATACAAAAGACTAGTCAAACATAGAAATTAGCAACTTATAAAAACAAGGAAGATTTGACTAAAGACCTTGAATTGACCAAAAATCATAAATGTCTTGACTTGACCGAAATTGAAAGATTGTGGTCGCCAAACTCTTCGGCTGATCTCGGGCTTCTGTATGGTCGACGGTCTCTGAATTGCCGTCAGATTGATATATTATTCGACCATGACTTATATTTTCTTGTTGGGCCCTTCGTTCTTTGGGCTGAAACATATTCATAAACACATTTTCAGTATACTTTAAGCCCATCTCGTTTGATCTCAAACCCATAAGCCAAGCCTTCTTGATTTGTTTCTGCTGCTGATTCGGGGCACATCAAGCCCTCCCCATTACCGAAACATGTCCTCGAAAAAATGAACCAGTTGAAGTTTATAAAATCCATTCCAGTGATATTGCCCACGCCGCTTTGATGATCTCTCCGCGGGTTATCTACCGAACTTGATCCGCTTATGACATCTGGAATTAGATTGGAAGACATAACCTTCTCTTTTAATTTCCTTGAGCACTTATGGATCAAAGATATTCGCTCGTGAAGAACAAACTAAGAACACTGTGTATATCAGAGAAATCTAGTGAATCTACGGCGTCATGTCGGAAAATAAATAGCAAAAGTGATTAAGAAAAAAGAAAGAGTTTGGGAGAGAGCTATCTTTGTTCGTAAGAAGACATGAGGAAATGAGAACATGATCCCTATTTATAGAGATAACAATGCAGGAAACGAAGAAACAACATCATTAGGTCTACAACCCTATAACGACGACATGATTCCCACATTTCTATGGACGACGATTCCACTTCTAGGGACAAAATGGGGTCCGTTTAATGGTTTATTTGGCATGATTAACAAATAACTGGTATTTTGACAGTTTGGGGGTAAACCATATCATATTCTTTGAAAGCGCCGAGATGGAAAACCGAGAGAATTTGAAAGAAAAGTGCTGAGTTATCTACCTTTAAGACTTACCTTTGTATATTCACCAAGATCCACTTCATCTCTTACAATAAACTGTGGACTTATTATTGAAGATGGATTACATCTCTCGAAAATGGTCAATCAATTACACTAAACTCGGCCCAGTTGATTAAGAGGCGGCCAAAGGAACACACCATCTTGGAACAAAAAATGAACGAAGTTTGCTATAAAATGAGAAGACCTAATTCGAAGAGAGGACATTCACAATCATACATAAGTCGACCAAGAACTAAGGTTTATTTAGCTTTATTGTTCTTGCTAGGTTCGTCATCCTTTTACTATTTTATTATCTTTCTCCTTGTAATCATCTTTAGTTTATCAATAAACGTTTTTCAAATAACTATCAAATTCGTGCCTACATCTCATATGTACCAAATTTAGCAATATGTCAGAACACGAAATAGTGTATATCATGTTTTTTACAAATATTATTCCGTACTTTATTTTATTGAATGATATTAGAAAGTAAAACTCACAATAGAAAAGTCCTCTCTTTATTTGACATTTAACTAATACTAGAGTTTGATCCGCACGCCCGTGCGGATGTTAATTTTTACATTTTTATGAATTGTTTAACGACATTTCTAAAGACATAAGTTATTTCAATATTTTAGGTTCCTACAAACCTATCCGGACCCAGAGGGATCGAAGTCCAAACCCCATCCGAAAATTTATAATATTCGAACAAAGTTAATCTTAAACCCAAATATCCGATACAAAAAACGATCCGTATCCGAATGGGTCGGTTGAATTCTTGTCATGGATGAATCAATTTTATTCAAACTTGTGAAATTAGTTTGGTTAACACGTAAAATAAATGTTGTCAAATTATTATGATAAATATAATTGATGAAGTAATTAGGAAGAGTAAAAATTGGAATGTAAAATATGTAATAAAAGAATTTAAAATAAGTAAATTCTATTTTGTACTCTGTAATAAATGAAGTTGAATTAATTAGAAACGACAATAAATAAAGTGATTATAATTAGTTTTAATAGGAATTAAATTATGTAAGAAATCACTTAAAATTAGGCAAATATTATTTTGTACTTCAATTTTAATAGAATAGATTTTTATGAATTGTTTAACGAAATTTCTAAACACATAAGTTATTTGAATATTTTAGATTCCTCCAAACCTATCATGACCAAGAGGGATCCGGATACGAACCCCATCAGAAAATTTATAATATTCGAACAAAGTTTACTTTTAAACCCAAAAATTCGATACAAAAATACAATCCGTATACGAATGGGTCGGTTGAATTCTTGTCATGAATGAATCAATTTCATTCAAACTTGTGAAATTAGTTTGGTTAAAACGTAAAATAAATGTTGTCGAATTATTATGGTAAATATAAATGATGAAGTAATTAGGAAGAGTAAAAAATGGAACGTAAAATATGCAATAAAAGAATTTAAAATAGGTAAATTATATTTTGTACTCCGTAATAAATGAATATGAATTAATTAAAAAATATAATAAATGAAGTGGTTATAATTAGTTTTAAAAGTAATGAAAATATGTAAGAAATAACTTAAAATTAGGCAAATATTATTTTGTACTGTTATAAATGGATTCCATTAACCAGTCCCGGACCGAGACCGGCCCAATACCTAGAAGATGGAGAGATGGCCGAAGCCCTAGAGAGAGGAGAGAGAGAACCGACTTTAGGAGAGAGAGACGGCCACAAAGCTTGGAGAAAAGGGAACCCTTTCCTTTTCCTAATAGATGTAATATTTCCATTATTATGTATTAATAGTTTTCTTAATCCACTACAAGAAAACAGCGGCATACTGAGAGAAAAAATCGTCGGTATGTCGTCGGAATAACGCTATTCCGACGACATACCGACGAAAAAAGTCCTCGGAAATAACTCCTCGGAAATTCATCTTTCCTCGGAAATCCCTCGGAAATTTCC
>NC_027756.1:27179435-27179889 GCF_000695525.1 Brassica oleracea var. oleracea
ACTTCCTCGGAATATTTCCAAAATTAAAAAAAAAAATTATAAATTTATTTTTTTAAATTGAAATTCGAAAATATAAAATTAAAATTGAAATAGAAAACATATTTAAAATACAAAAAATAATAAAATAGTTTTTATAAATAAAAAAAATGTTTTATAAATACAAAATTAGTTTTAATAAATATAAATATTTTTATAAATATGAAATCATCTTTTATAAATCCAAAAAACGAATTTATAAATATATTTTTATAAATATGAAATCATCCTTTATAAATCCAAAAATCGAATTTATATACAAAAAACGTTTTGTAAAATCGAATTTATATAGAAAAAACGTTTTGTAAATAAAAAAATAATGAACAATTTATAAAAAAAGTTCTAAATCAATTCAACACAACCAAATCACAATTCTAAACCTATTACACAACAAATCACAATCCTACCCAATCACCCT
>NC_027756.1:27180888-27181646 GCF_000695525.1 Brassica oleracea var. oleracea
TATGTCCAAAAACGCATCGATCGATCACTAAGATGGACCAAAGCGTAACAATGTGATCGATCGATGGGTATATGTCCAAAAACGCATCGATCGATCACTAGTTCATCGGAATTTCCTCGGAATTTTGTAAAATCCCTATAATATTTCCTCGGAATTCATCGGTTTTTTCCGAGGAACACATTTTTTCTCGGAATTTCCTCGGAATATTCTGACGGATTGATATTTCCTCGGAATTCCGTCGGTATATTCCCAGGAAATTCCTCGGGAAATTCCGAGGATTTCATTTTCCGTCGGAATGTCCGTCAGAATACCGCTGTTTTCTTGTAGTGATCCTAGTGTGTTTATGTTTTGGATACTTTCCATTTATCTTCATCTTGTAATCTTTATATAAAGGAACCCCCCTTGATCATTAATAATAACAGAAGAAATATTCAGTCTCTAAACTCTCTAATTACAACACGTTATCAGCACGATAGACTCCAAAACCCTGAGACAAAACCTAACCTAAAATCCGTCACACATAAACCCTAAATTAGGCGCAACTTAAAATTGATCTATCTCTCAAACCCTGAGGAACCAGACGACGATCTACATATCAAATTGAAGCTCATGACGAGACAAATCCATCAGCGCAAACCGTTTGTCAAACCGATCTCAGAAGCGCCCACACTCGCAGAAGCAATACGCGGCACCGTCTTGATCTTTTGGAACTCTAATCCCGAAGAACCCTAAATTGTTCTTGCTTGCGTTCCGGCTTG
>NC_027756.1:27181658-27182174 GCF_000695525.1 Brassica oleracea var. oleracea
CTAATCCCGAAGAACCCTAAATTGTTCTTGCTTGCGTTCCAGCAAGCTTTGCTGTCTCAGCCTGATACGATCTTAGCTCAGACGATCTCTTAAGTCCTCAGCCTCAGCTCAGCTTGCGTTCAGCTCAGACCAAATCCCCGACCAGACGCAACCATCCGCGAGAAGAAACAAGCTCGAGATAGCCCTCGGCAACGCGACCCGATAGGAGCCGTCCCGTGCCCGTTTGTCTCAGCTCGTCTCTGATCTTTGGAGGTCCGTTTTCTACAACCTGCAAAACAAAGGTAATCCTAAATTCTGAGAACATGAATCGAACCTGGTTGTTTTGTAAAGATTGAAGCCCTAAAATCAGAACTCAAAAGATGGAAGCCATAGGAAAAATAGATCAAATCCTAAAGAGTAAATCGGAGCTCGAATAAGTCCGATCTCCTAAACCATAATTCGAGATTGATCCATCGATCAATTAAAATCTAAGTCTTAATGATTTTGAATCTCAAATCAAATTCCCTTGATCAAAGA
>NC_027756.1:27182235-27182955 GCF_000695525.1 Brassica oleracea var. oleracea
CCCTTGATCAAAGATCAAAGTTTTCGAAATCCCCTAAAACTCTAATTTTGGAAAATCGGTTTTTAATTTTGATTTGAAACTTGAGTGTTTGATTGATCGCCTAGAGCTATGATTAGGATTGTTTTAAAACTTAAATCTGAATCTTGTTTAAACTAAAACCCTAATCTCAAATTTTAAAATTCCTAAAGGCCTTGAAACCTTAAATCTCTCATTACTTAAAGCTTGAAATATTGATTTAAAGAATTTACATATTGAATGAGAGTTAGGTTTCTAGATTATTTAATTCTAAAACCTAATAGATATGCAACTAAGAAATAAGATTGAATGCATTTAGATCCTGTTTTGTATATGGCTGTGTGGCCTAATACATTGTTCATACTTGTGGCCTTGTTCCCTTGATTGATTAAAAGCTGTGTGGCTTAGTGCATATCAAAGTGACCGTGTGGCCTAGTATCCGGATGGTTATATAAACCGGATTGCATCATGATCCGATCCTTAAGATCGTTGTATCTTATAATGGCCGTGAGGTATAAGCGTCACAATGCAAAGCCGTATGGCCTAAGCATTATAGAGAGACTTATGAAATCATATGCACTGATTATTTGAATTGGTTGCAAGAAGTCTAAATCAAAGAATTGATTGATAATATGATTTCAGATGGCGAGATTTAACCCATGGATTATGCCATTCTAAATCTCTCTGGAGATAATTATCTAGAAT
>NC_027756.1:27184138-27198882 GCF_000695525.1 Brassica oleracea var. oleracea
GAGAGAGGATAAACCCATGATCAATACTACAAGTTCGTGTACCAATATGGTCTAAAGACCATGTTATAAATGGCTCGGCCATAAAAGGTCATTCCTCGGCCGTAGAGGCCATGTTTTAAAACGACCAAACCATAAGGCCATTACTCGGCCAAAGAGACCATGTTATGAACAGGTCGGCCGCAAGGGACATAACCGGCCAAAGAGGCCATTACCTATAAAAGGTTCGGTCATGTAAGCCATTATCTATAAGACTAAGACTCTAAAGTCTATAAGCTTGGGGGACATTATGAATTTACATGTATAGAATGATAATATGCATCAGGCCATATCAGTAAGCATAGATATTCCCATCTCAGATTGAATACGGGTCATAAAACCAAACATACACCATCTTAAGAGATTTTGAATAAACCACCACATACATACATGTGCCGTCTAAAGATGGAACCTCAGAAGAGGATTGAGAATATATAAGAATAAGATCTTCTCCACGAAATAAAAATGACCGAGAGCCAAAACATGGGTGATCAAATAGTGGCCAGGTACGGATTGCATGAAACAAATGAATCTGGATATTCAATATTAAAGGAGAAAGATTATATAAGCTGGACAAAAAAAGTAAAAGAATGATAAGAATGGTTTTAACCATCATTGTTTTGGCAAAGATCCTCGGACTATACATTATGATTTAAGACGTCCAAAGAAAGATTATATAAAGCTAGCTAATTGAGAAGCTAATCGAAATGCCAGACACTGACCCGAGAAATGACTAACCAACTTAACACCAAATGAATGTACTAGAAGAGACATAATCAAGTTGCTATAGAGTCTATACAAGATAGACCTTCCGTGAGAGAAGGCACATGATCACGAGGTCTAAGAGTGCTCATGTCTTCCTACTTAACATCATTAGAATATAGCTTGTTACACAAGGTACTCACAGAGATCAAAGGAACAGATTATAAGGAGATAAACTCCTATGTGGTGGATGCTGCTACAGATTTTCGAAATTGAAAATGGTCGGGTCATAAGAAAGATATTAGATACAAATGATGTAGTCAGAAGCATATAGATCACTGAATAAGATGAAAGAACAGCTTCGTTTCTAAGCTGATTCATGGACTGAAACAAAAGCAGCTGCATATATATGTAAAAAAAATTGATCACGCATGATCATGGATCTTGGAGTTGTATAAAAGACAATCCAATACAGTCCATATATTTGAAATTCCTTGTGGTTATACTAAACCTAAAAGAGGTTAGTAGGCATAGAATAAATCTATGTGGGTGTCCGATCAAAAGCGTCCGGCCCCGGCCCTTCAAACTAAAGATGTCCGACTCTGTCCGTTTAAGGGCGTTCGGCTCTTCAGCAAAGAACGTCTGGCTCCTCGAGTAGACGCGTCCGGCTTTTAAGACTAAAAGGCGTCTGACCCTTCTTATTGATCACGGGCTAGTAGAGACAAAAGATCAATCGGATAGAAATGTATTGTAGTCCATAAGCTTGTGAGAGCCAATATCTATGACCTAATAATATATATTTCAGTGTGTGATATAATCCACAGCAACAGAGGTCATGAGACACCATCAAGAGATGGATAAAGGACTACAATGTTCGAGATAGATATGGTACTGCCTAAGGCAAAGAAATCGATGTCCACATCCATGAGAGTGTTCGGCCGCAGAGCCATAATAAGAGATTATAAACTCACAGCAATGATCATTGATCTTGAACACTCATGAGACAAGTAGTGGACATATATAGACGAGGTCTATGACCCAGACATGGATCGGCCAGATCGAGACACAGGTTCATGATAACCATGTCTACTACATTGTCCATAAGTACTTAGTTTGTCCGATCAAAGTAAAGAGTTAAGAGTAGACGATCACGCCTAGACTATGGACACATGCAAACACGATTTACAAATACCCAATAGTGATCCCCGAGAACAATATGGTTCACATTGTTTAGCACACATGCTTTACCGGGACACTCAATGTCAAAAGACATAAGAAACGACCTAAGAAGTCGAAGTGGTCTAATTATGGTTCAGTAATGAAACTGGCCGATTACTCCCTTCCTACATATACAGGAAAGATCACGCACCAGATGCGTAAAATGTAGAAACCTACAGTGAGATTCACATCAGGGAGAGTAGTGCGTGTCGTACTCTTTTTCCTTCATCATGGTTTTGTCCCACTGGGTTTTCCTGATAAGGTTTTAATGAGGCAACATGAAGCGTAATACAAATCCTGTATGGTTATGGCATCCAAGGGGGAGTGTTATAAATCATGGAGTGGATTGCCATTAACCAGGCCCGGACCAAGACCGGTCCAATACCTAGAAGATGGAGAGATGGCCGAAGCCCTAGAGAGAGGAGAGAGAGAGCCGACTTTAGGAGAGAGAGAGACGGCCACAAAGTTTGGAGAAAAGGAAACTCTTTCCTTTTCCTAGTAAATGTAATCTTTCCATTATTATGTATTAGTAGTTTTCCTAATCCTAGTGTGTTTAGGTTTTGGATACTTTCCATTTATCTTCATCTTGTAATCCTTATATAAAGGAACCCCTTTGATCATTAATAATAACAGAAGAAATATTCAGTCTCTAAACTTTCTAATTATAGCATGTAATTTAGTTTTAATAAAATAGATTTCTAACAATTCGAATCACCATCATAACTCGGTTTACACTAAACCAAGCCTAAACCGTTTTTGCTGTAAATGATAATATAGCATCACTAAAATCTGACTGACCTGAAACATATTGATTCTGGTTAAAACTTTACAGGTTGAATACCTAAGAATCATTTGACGGTTCTGAATATAAAATTCCCATAGCTTGGCACAGTCTTGTTTATAATCCGAAAGGCTTTTACAAGATACATCACAACTTTTTTTTTTTTTTTTTTTTTTTTTTTTTTGATAAAAAAGATACATCACAACTTGACATCAATAATTTTTTTTTCATGGACAGATAAAGTGAATGCAATCGAAATCTTTTTTGTCCAGGTCAATCTGAGTTTTTCTGAAAGTGAATGCAATCGAAATCTTTTTTGTCCAGGTCAATCTGAGTTTTTCTGAAAGTGAATGCAATCGAAATCTTTTTTGTCCAGGTCAATCTGAGTTTTTCTGACCATCACCAAACTTCACTCCCTGTGTCTTGCCTTGGAGATTGTTTTGATCAATCCTTTGGTGATTTTCCAGAACCAAAGAAGATTCATCACAGACAGGACCGGTGCTACCGTAAGAAGGCTGTAAAATCCTAGTGGAAACACTTGTTTCACCTGCACAGAAAAAATAAAAGTTTTTAGATTCTCCTCTCTAGAAAATGTATGTTTGTTTTATTCACGGTCAGCATTGAAACTAACTGATGGAAATGGAAGTACATGTGAACAAAATAGTAGATAAACACAAGGATCCTCGCGACCTGAAAGAGAAACAGATACATTTTTTCCTCAGATACTAGAAAAGAGAGATTTATTTTGGTCTATCAAAAATTACCAGCCAACCCAAGAACAAGGCAATTCCGTTGAGTGTGTAAGCCTTAGAGCATTTTTGACCACTAGTATCCAAGTACCTATCATTAACACGCTCGAAGTTAGAGGCCACATGTCATTAAAACCAGCAACGGGACTTTCTATAAATCCGGAAAACTCGCCAGCGTAGATTGACAAAAGGGGTTGTGGCCTCTGACAAGAGAACTATGAATATGTAGAACTGTGCTTGTCCACTTGTGACAGAGAGAATGATGGAGAACATTGATAAGCAGTGATGAAAAACCTTGAATACGTAACCAGAGCAAAACAAACATTAATGAGCTTATACAAATCCATTCACTCTTTATATAAAGGAAACCTCAATTAAATGCTAATTCTTTAACGAATATGGAAAATATTATAGGATGCTTTGATACTTACATACTCAATACCACCAAGAGTAGGAAAATGCCAAAAGATCATCGTTAAGTCTGCTATAAAATAGCCTAATGAGATCTGTTAAGAGATTAACGTTACTATATCATCAGTAACAAATGCAAAGAGAAAAAAGGACAGAAGAAGGAGATGATCTTATTGCCTAAGAAACTCACCCCCATTACAGCCTCCAATAAACTTGTTGTACTATTGACGACTGAATCGCCATGAACATTCTCATCAAACTGATCCGATATCACCAAGAGGTAGATTGAAGCCACAGAAAAAAAACAGCATGGAGCGTTGAGAATCCCCTGTGAAGGAAAAAAAAACATCCCTTAACTCAATTACGTATCTCAAAAGAGGTAAGGTGATCAAACAGTGTTAAAGAGGTAAGGTGATCAAAACCTGTTGTTCCATTCCATTCTAACTTTGCTGTCAAGTTTTGGATAAGCAGCATTGAAGCGCAAAGGACTTATGTAAGCAGCAAAGTCATAAACCTTAAAAAAAAACCCAAACCAGAATGATTTCAAGTATTCTTACATGCATCGTTGACCTTAAGGGCGAAAAAGACTTACGAGTTTGCACATGAGAATGCCTGAACAAATAGATGCAAGCAAGACTAGTTGTTTTGAAGAGACCGAAGCAGCATCATCATCGGCCGTAAATGAGAAGTTGGTCTTCATGAAAGAGTCTTGCTTTGATGTTATTAATGGGTCGTACAAAGCTGATTGAGAAAAAGAAAACGAAACCTAGAATCAAGTACTTTTCGTATGTAAATTTAAGGGGTCATCCAAGAATTGGGTCATGGACTAAACTTGAGGAATCATTCAAGAAAATGAAAGAAGAAGACGTGTACCGGAGGAAACCTTTTCTCTCTGGTTCGATTCCGCTTAATTACAATCCTCGGATGTCGATTTGTTTGTCAAAGTTTCGAACTGTTCCTGATTAAATGCTCTGCAACCAAAAGGTTCGACACTTTTAATGTATTTTCATGTGACGGGAAGTTGAAACTTTTCTTTTAAAGAAGCATTTATTGTTTACCCAAACAAATGGATCGTTTGGTTGAATTAAACACAAGTAAAAAGTTTTTTTTTAAAAGTTTTTTTCACATTTTAATCATCATAAAATCAAGAACTCTGTACAAATGGTAATATTGTGCTGTTGACTGACCAACTGATTTCAAAAGGTTCTCACTCTCTTTCTCTCCAAATTGGTTGTTGTGTTTGAACGAGAGTATTGCATGCGCTTGTTTATGTGAGATAAGAGTGACCACATGTAGATACAAAAGTTGCTTGATGAAGTTATTAGAGAAATAGTTTTAGATAGTCCTATATGAACTTTTTCTCCCAATTTTAGATTCCAAAGCCCAAAGACACAAAAATATTTTATTTAATATGGTCATTTACCATTTTACCATTCTCTTTCTCAAATTACATTTTTTCTGAAAATTGAAATCACAGAAGCGACGACGACAACTTGTCTCATCTCCGGCATCGATCCTCTCCGCTTTCATCATCTCCGGCATCGATCATCTCCGCCCTCATCATAATCTCCAGCGCGATCAACCCGTCCGTCATCATCTCCTCTCATTCCATCGTCAACATCTCTTTCGTAATCATCTTCGCTGTCACTTTGTAATCGAGCTAAACGTGTTTGCTTTTTGTGTAAAAATTCAATTCTGAAAATGTCTTTCAAGCCATTAGACTATGAGTCCCTCAATGAAATCATGAAGACTGTAAGTAATCAGCGGCGAATTCTATTTTCGTGTTTCTGAGCTTTAGAAATAAGACATAAAGGTAACACCTTTTTGTTATGCCTTTAGCAAAATCATTAGTTTTCACTTGCTCTTATTATCAACCTGAAGATATAGAATGTAAATATATGTAACAGATCAATTTCATAAATGTTGGGAACATTGATGCATTAGGACATAAGCCTCTTACATTTCTTCGTGATATGGTTGCTCTTTGCTTTAATTTTTTAATCAAGTGTTTACATTGACTAAAGACGTTTCCAGGAGTTCAAAAGGAAGTTATTGAGTTCATTTAACATCATAATAGATATCTATGGTAATAGCTTCAAACAGATCTCTTGTGAAAGAAAGATCATATTCTGAGACCTTTGACTTCTTATCATTAGAACCAGAACGAACCAGAACACTCATATTTCTAACTGATGGAACTAGAAAAGGTGTGATGCAAATCTTTAACTCTATTGTAGGACCAAAAGATGGAGTAATGACCTTGTTCCCATATGAGACATTTTGTTTAGTTTTATTAGGCTGATAAGCTTTTCATGGTTGGTAGATTATGGTTCCAGTTCCACATTAACCACTTTACTTAGGTACCATATCTCTGTTAGGAGGCAAATCTTGTTCCTTATTTTGAAGAGACTGATAACTGGAGACTTGATGTTAACAAGGAATACAGTGAGTAGAACTCTTAATGCAGAAGCTTCTTTATTGATTAAGACATATGGTTAATGGCAATGGTGATTATTAACCCCATAAACCCAACTGGTTAGTGTCTCACTGAAGCTAACTTAAGAGAGATATTACAGTTCTGTTATGACAAGAGATTGCTTCTTCTTGGAGACGAAGTGTATCAACATAGCATATACAGATTGGTTCTTCTTGCTTGTTCTGGAAGACTTTGTTCAAATTTAGGATAGCCATCCGGAACAAGGATTGTCTTAAGATTGCCTTGTTCACTTTTTTGAAATCTTTTGGAAGACTTTGTTCAAATTTAGGATAGCCATTCCGAAAATAAATAACACTTTTCTCAAGAAATGAATAAACATTTATCTTAAAGAGATTATTAACTAAGGATCTTACCTGATTAGATAGGCTTTTCACCACAAGGTTTCTACTACGACTAGGCTGCAATTTTCAAATTCCAAAGTTAACATCGAATTGTATCAAAATGCTTAGACGTGAGACCAAACATGATTAAGACCTTGCAGATGAAATACTATGGTTGGTATTAAATTAGCCTATCAGAGACATATCCCGCAAACAAGCTTAGCATAAAACTACAGAACCATGAGGAACACACAAAAAGGACAATCCTTTGAGAGATTGGGAAGGAAGTGAGTACTTTGGAGAGAAATTCGACAACTTTTTAAAAATCCATAGGATGTTTGGTATGGCTTCAAAACTCATCAGGAAACAGCTTAGGTACAACATAACGCTAGCGGTTGATACCTATGCATTTGTTGTGCCTCCAACAAGCTTCCCTAAGCTTTTTATCACCAGCGTTATCGGTGTCAGTATTAGAATGGTTGTTGTTGAAAGCATCTGAGACCTGCAATCACACTTTGACATTGTTACGTTATCATTCAGGTGAAAAAAGGGAAACACAACAAAGAGAATTTGTCTTCTTCCATGTACATCCATTAACCTCACAAGTGGGAGCTAAATACAATTATGTGTTAAACATGAACATATGATTCTCCTCACAATTTGTCTGAAAATATCACAATTTGAAACTTACCAAATATGCATATATCAAATTCTCAGTTTTTAATCTCATTTCATTTTTTTAGTTTAAACTTTTCTATAAAAAAACAAACTAATATTTTATTCTAGAAACCCATCCAGAAGATTCGAAATACCTTCCTTGATTTATGATACACAAGTGGGAGTTAAATACAATTATGTGTTAAACATGAACAGATGATTCTCCTCAGCCAAGCGGCTAAACTGCTAACATTCCGAAACACTAAAGACACTCTCCCTCCGGGTTCGATCTCCCACCGAACAAGACTTTTCTTCATCTACATTATTTTTCTATTTTTTTGGTTTCTTTAAAGCTATCCAGATTATGTAACATGCTTTCCTATTAGATTCAGAACCCGAAAATGTTCAACAAGTAAAATAATTGATTTCCTTGCAATCTTCTTATGAAACTTCAGGAACATAACCAAGTCAACATTCATGACAAAAGATTTTTTGAAAAACAGAGTCTGAACTAAACAAAAGATTGTTAAATGTGGATCTTATGTTGGATGGAGATATGCAAGAAGAAAACATTTTTCAAGAAAAATATGGTGTATATTAGCTAAACACATGATATCTTGGCTAAACTCATGACATATATAATTGGGACTTTGCTTAAATGCACTAAAAACAAGTTCTGGAAACCCATTCTAAATACGTTATGTGCTATCCTAAATATGGTATATAAGTACGTTTGTCAATATATTCGTTTATGTTTGACTAAACCACTATTCACCAACAACGAGAGGAGTTGGCGCTATTAAAGTGAATAGCTATTTTAAGAGCAAGGGAGAGTTAATGTTGAGGATGAAGAAGTGGGCTTTAGAGTGGACGTTTGAATATAAGACTATCTATTCTAACAAGTCAAGAGTTGTATTGCGGTGTGTTGGTGACAATTGCTCGTGGGGGATGCCTGCCACTAAGCTGTCTTGTTAGGATTTTTTTTTTTTGTGGTTAAGAAATATGTGCATGAGCATATACCAAAACTTTTTGGAAGCTTTTGTAAGTAATCAGGATAACTCCTGATTTAAACATACCACATATATATATATTTTTAAAAGCCTATCCTGATTAAGTTGGATGCTTTCCAACTTTTATAATATAAAATTTAGGTTTAACTGCGTCTTTTCTAAAAATTCCAAATCACAATTTAAAATATCCAAAATATGCAGACATCAGCCCTTAGTTTTTTGTTATCTCATTTCATTTTTTTAGTTAAAACTTCTTTGCTAGAAAGAAATACACTGATATTCAAGTATTCTGGAAACCCATCCAGAAATTCCAAAATTCTTTCCAACAATTATAATATAAAATTTACGATTAAATAAATTTATTTTTTAGCTGCTACCAGATGATTCTCCTCAGCCTAGAGGCTAAAACCCCTCTCATACGAAACATAGTAAAACACTTGCCTCAATCCGCGTTCGATACCCCTTGGAATCGGATAGCTTTTTTATTTTTTTAATTGAATAAAACTCAATGATTATATTCTTTTACTTACATCAACAAACAAGTGAAACACACTTCGCCTAGTGGCTTAGGCTACACTTTATTCCCCTTTTCCCAGAGATCTCAGGTTCCAATCCTGGTATATGTATATTTGTTCTTTTTCTCTCCAAAATTCCAATTTCACAATTTGATCTCATTTATTTTTTTTAGTTTAAACTTGTTTGCTAGAAAGAAACACACTGATATTCGACTATTCTGGAAACCCATCCAGAAATTTCAAATTCTTTCCAACATTTATTATATAAAATTTACGGTTAAATAGATTTATGTTTTAGCTACTACCAGATGATTCTCCTCTGCCTAGCGGCTAAACCCCCTCTTTTACGAAACTTAATAAAACACTTGCTTCAACCCGCGTTCGATTCTTCTTGGAATCGGATCGGTTTTTTAATTGAATACAAATCAATGGATTATATTCCTATACCATCCTAAAATTACCATAAGCTATCCTAGATAGAATATAATATGTGTTTTACAATGATAACACATTTTAACATTTTCTTGATAGAATTACAGAATGCTTCAAGACATCCTGAAAATTCTTCAATAACAATCTAAATGAAAAAAACGTCCAAGGATTCTATCTAACTCTTCTGGCTTCAGAATACCTAGACAGTTTTGATATAAGCAGTGCTCAAGTATTGGTTTATTTTCACTCTTGACTTTGGCTGTGATCTTATAGGATACTTGAGCTCATGTAGTGCTAGTATTTCAGGTACTGAATTTCCCATCATGTTGCTGCCCTGCGTAACGAAGACAAACAAAATTCAATTTTTCTAGTATCGGATTTTCTGGAAAGCTATCCTGAAATTTTGAAATACCTTCCCACAATTAAAAAAAAAACAAAAACAAAAACCCCACAAAGTTTTACAAGCAAACTCATCTCAGTCACACTCAGGAACATTGAAATTGCAGATAAAATACCACCACATAATCAAACAGAATCAACATTATCTAGAAAAGAACACAATCTAAGGTACATTACCTTAAAACCTTGTGTTCCCAAAATTTAGCAGCCTTTGATTAAAGCTCCAACAAATGCAAAAAAGCTTTGTCTTTACCAGAACAACTTCTCAGGTAACGGCGTTTCTCTTTAGCTACAAATAGTACCAAACATTCTAATGATGTAATGAATCTCCCATAGTGTTACTGTCCTGCATAAACAAGCCAAATTTTTTTAATCGGATTTTCTAGAAAGGTATCTCGAATCTTAAACAGTCCTTCCTAAAATAATAAAAATTCCCAAAAAGTTTCACAAGCACAAGAAACAAGAGACCAAAAAACTCATAAGCAAATTCACAAGCCTATCAAAGATATCAATATGTGTAAGCCAAGCAAAAAGTTTTTCAAATTTGTTAACATCATATTTTCGGGAAAGCTTTCTAGAAACTACCCAAATCTTTCCTGAAACTTAAAAAACACTAGTTTCACAAACCCAAGCAAGAAGAGACTAAAAATGTCATAAAACGATGTTGATTCAGATGTAGCTCAACTGTATCTAGAAAACAACAAAATCAAAAGGTACATTACCTCAAAACTTTGTGTTTCCACAATTCAGCAGCCTTTGATTTGAGCTCCAACAACTTCCAAGGACATTTCCCTCGCTGGACAACAAACGCAACAGAGCTTTGTCTTTACCAGAACAACTTCTCGGGTTAATAGTGGTTCTCTTCAGCTACAAACAGTACCAAACAGTCTAATGAGGCACATTACAGTTGCGAATAAAGAGAACATGAAAAAGTTATAACTTTTATATGTGTTCTTAACAAGAAAAAGCTATAACTTCTAGAGGAACAAGAGAACTAAAACATCAACACACACAGACATGGAAATAAATAGCCAAGAACAGTTCTACTGATCACAACAGCAGCATTTAACTTCTGTGCTACTAAATATCCAATCTCAGAAGCATTCTATCGAACATGTTAACGGCATAACCAAATCCCAGCAACACAAATACTTTTCCGAGAATATAAGATGCATTACCTTAGATTTTTGTACTGCTCAAAGTAAATCTATTCGATTAATACAGCAAAGCAAACTTATTAGTTCTCAAGTAAATCTAAAACGCAAGCAATTATCATTGAAGATAGAAGCCCCATATTTGAATCTCAAAACCCTAGACTTCATAATCATTCGGAAATGGCGTCGTTGGAGAATCGACGTGCTTCGTCGGAGATGATGACAATGTTCTTTGCCGGGGATCATGGAAAGAAATCGGAGTTGCCGTGAGATGATGTTAATGTTCTTTGTCGGAGATGATGACGTTTCGTTCGTCGCCGTGAGAGAGATCGAAGATGTTTCTGAATTTTTTTTCAATTGTTTTATTTAATTTAAAGCGAGGATATTATAGTCTTTTGAACAGTTAATAAAGGTTATTGTTGTGATTTTTAGCTTCCAATGTCATTTTTGAGACAAAAGCTAAAAAGAGGCTATTATGGAGAATTGCCCAAGTTATTATGTTCGGATTTTATATTATACTCATAAACCAAATAAACTAAAGATTCTATCTACACAACGTACATCAAATGAGAAAATTTTGATGCTAAAATACAAGAATCGAAGATGACAAATTTAATATATAACTAGAGTCTGACTTGAGCTGTGCACAGGGTTATTTTATAATTTTAAATTTAATTAAACAATTTTTTTGATACGCAATTTATTTAAATCTGTTAATAGAAAAAGAAAAAAAGAACCAAACCAAAACAAAATATTCCCTATGTTTCTTAATGTACGATGTTTTGAGAAGTTTTTGATGTTTCAATACGTCTCTAATTTTTTTAAATATACTAATAACTTACTTCATTTTCTATTAGGATTTCTGATATTGATCTTTCTGGTAATCCAGACCAATTATCATTTTTGTTTCGTTTCAGCATGATGGCTTTAGACTCCTCACCAGTATCAGTGGTGAAGACAATATCATTATTTGGTAACCTGAAAATAAATAATGTACCAAGCTAGGGTTAAATGCATCTTCAAAATACTGTATTAATTCATTGTTATATATGTATATATATATATATATATATATATATATACTTACAATCTAAGAAACTCTTCTAAGTGTTTCAAAAAAAAAACTCTTCAACACCAAATCCAGATGGGTTTATGACAACACTGGAGGTTTAAAATGCATTTTTATTTTGAGTTTTACTACACTAATAACTTTTTTTTGACTGAACATTTTTTTATAAAGGATTACTATTTAAAAGCATGAGAAGGAAACTGTTTTACAAGGCAATGCCTAAAGGCTAAGTAGCCTATGCTTAGTATAATAGAGGAGTATGGTGAGAAGGTCTGCCTGTGGAGACGATTATTCCGTTCATTCCAAAAAGAATAAAACCTTTATTTTACGATGGGAACCAGCAATGGCGGAGCCAAACGAAAGTTTTACCAGAGGCAGTTAAAATTTATCTTCAATTTATAGGGGGTAGTAGAAAAAAAGTCACAACTAAAATCATATAATTCTCAAATGAACAATAGAAAAGTAATTATTTCAGTATTTCATAGGGGGCAGCTGCCTCCCTTACTCCCTACCTCCCTCCGCCACTGGGAACCAGTAGTTCATCGGGAGAGACATGTTTTTGTAAAAATGTACTGCTTAGTATTTGACTTAAAAGTTAAACATTAGTCATGGATCAAAGATAATTTTTACTACACTTTTTAACTTTTTCTACGCCGGGAACCAGTGGTTCGCCAAACTATGTTTTAGTAAAATGTATTGTTCTGAAAGACTTCGCCAAACTTTGTTTTAGTCATCACTGAGGAAGATGAAGCCGAAGAGGCTCGAGACCAAATCCCCGGCCGTAATGCCAAGGAGTGTGTGGTTAAAGCTTATGAGCCTTAAGGCTGAGGGCGGTTATCTGCTCAATCGTAACGCCAAAAGAGACAGTTTAGCTTTGTATCTGAAAGACGAATCGTATAGCTCTGCTTTTTATGTACGAAGGTCATGTTAACTATTGTTTTGTAAAACTTGTTTTGTTTTTCGAAAGTTGTTTCATATAACTCGGTCCGGCTATACAATTTGGTGCATTTTTCTACGAAAGAATCTTTGCATTATGTTCTCCGAGAGTGTTTCGTGTAGAAGTAATGGGAGCTTGTTGCTCATAACTGCTTGTGAAGTTTTTGAGGTAATAGTATTTTTTCCTCTGTCATGTTTTTTTCCGCCAAGTTGTTTCTGATAAATTGTGATTTTCCGAAGACTATCTCGTACAAAATGATTTAGCTATATGAAAGTCGTGGGTAACCGGTTTTATGAAAACTATCTGGAAAACCTTTGTCAAGAAACGTCGGAGTAATGTTTTACGAGTGATGTTTCTGCAGATTTGACTAGAAACATTTTCGTTTTCAATCTAATCATCCGTGAAATTTTTTTGTGTAATTCATCGAGTTTTTACGAAAGTTATTTTGTTATGATTTTTTCGAGAAATTGTTTTCTAGGTTTTATGGGAAACGCTCAGGGTACATACGTTGCCTGAGAGGGACAAATTGGTCAACCAGCGGGAGTTCTGGTCAACGAGCGAGGAAAAAGTTTTCTCCTTGTTTGCTCACTCCTTTGTGCGTTCTTTCTCGCAAATCGTTTTGATACTTATCCGTCACTTTCTTTGTTCTTAGAAATTTCGGAGCAACCCTTTTTGGTTATACGAGATCAGTTTTGTTAAGTCGAACAGGTTATATACCTTAATACTTTGGTGCTATTATTCTGAAGTTTGTACAGGCTGTCTTGACACACAATTACGTTAAGAGCTGCTGTAGAATTTTTTGAGACTATGTTGTTTGAAGGTTCAACTTTTCCCTAGCGTTTAGACAAATCTTAGAGTTTCGTTTTACCATTTGACGATTTTTATGAGGCATTGTATTGCCTAAGTTTTTGCTGTCAAGGGCTATAAGAGTTTGCTTTGTCGAAACCGTTATTTTGATGCCGAAACAAAAAGTTGTAAAGTATGGGAGTACGAGTATCTTACAAAGGAGGACGGCTGAACCAATCTTGTGACATGTCCCATCTGTTCTTCTTCTGAAGATTAAACTGCTCAGTGATTTGGGTCGATTTAAAGACGATGATGGGATGAGTTGGTTTTAAGATGGAATGCGTGTATTGAGTTCTCTCTTTCTTTCGAGGAGGCAGAGAGCTAAGCTTGCTGTGTTGATCTCATGGAAACCGTTCCTCTGTCTTGAGAGAGATTGAATCGATTCGCAAGATCTGCATGAACAATAAAGAATAATAGAATGAGGCCGAGAAAATTGTCTAAAACTTAGTTTGCTAGACTAGACCTAGATTCTACGTTATGTAGAGATTACGGAAACCAGTCAGCATTTTCGTCTCTCTAAGTACATGATATCACTCAAATTACCCTAAGGAGTGATATATACTCTCTCAAATAAGAGGTCGAATTGTAGCACTTATGGATCGAATTCACAGGGAGCTAGGGCACACAAAAGATCTAACAGTTATGTGATTAAGCTAGGCTAATAGATTATAAAAGCAGTAGATATAGTAAATTTGCAGGGGCGAACAAGGTAGTTGTTCTTATGGGACTGAGAGTTGTTTGATGGAAGGATGGTTGCTAGATCTAAGGTTTCTATTCAGGTAATCAGGACTATAATGATATAGCACTACAAGAAAACATATTTTTTACGAGGGCGGTATTCGTTGTAAATTCGTCGTAATAGGGGCTTTACGACGAATTAACATCGATACGCGTTTCGTTGTTAAACGCTCGTCGTAACGGAGGTTTCGTCGTAAAGTCCTAGTTACGTTTACGAGGAAGTCAATTCCTCGTAAAGCGGAAGGAAACTATTCGTCGTAATGCCCTCGTAAA
>NC_027756.1:27203030-27227712 GCF_000695525.1 Brassica oleracea var. oleracea
CTATATATATATGTCATTTCCCACAACTCTCTTCTTCACAACACACAACTCTCTTCCTCTCGAACCTGATGGCGTTTAGACTATGTTCCTCATTCAGCCACCAATTACTATTTCGAAGATGACGATAAGGAACATGAGTCATTCGTCTGTCTGCCAATTCAGTGGAATGACAAGGAGAAAGTGGACGGAAGTGCAGCTGGTTTGTACTTGAGAGGAACCTTTGACGATGGTTGGAGGTTCTTTTCAAGTATAAACCAACTGCACTTCCGTCCACTTCTCCTTGTCGCTCCACTGAATTGGCAGACAGACGAATGACTCATGTTCCTTATCGTCATCTTCGAAATAGTAATTGGTGGCTGAATGAGGAACATAGTCTAAACGCCATCAGGTTCGAGAGGAAGAGAGTTGTGTGTTGTGAAGAAGAGAGTTGTGGGAAATGACATATATATATAGAGAAATATAACAATGATTTTACAAGAAAAGTTTTACATGGATTTTACATGGAACATTTACAACGACTTTACAACGAATTTAGGTAAGTTAAAGCACATTGAATGCACGTTTTCACCTTTATATAACGGTAACATGATTCGTTGTAATGTCGATGTAACGTTTACAACTATTTCGCATTCCACGTACTTTCGTCGTAAACTTACATTGACTTTACGACGAAATCCTTTCGTCGTAAATTACCATGGAGTTTACGACGAAATAATGTCTCGTCGTAATTGCGTTGTAAAGCCCATGTAAAGTTACGAGGAAATAATTTCGTCGTAAACCGCCGTTGTTACTGCTACGTTTTCTTGTAGTGTAGAGACTAATTGTTGTATGCAAGATATTAAAGAGCTCAACAATTAAGAATAAATCGATCAGCATTCGCTTTCTAGATTCGTCTATTGACTAGATCTAATGATCTCAACAATCGGTTTGATCAATTAGAAAATATCGATCGATGATTCTAGAGGAATATCAATCGATACACCTTTCACGACATGGATCGATTATTCTATTGAAATATCGATTGACACGCTTCTACCAAGCTTTGCGCGCGGGTTGATAAAGTACTCACTAGGGTTCCTAGATCAGTTATCACTTGTTTCTAGCAATCCTAGTTCAATGAGGATCTGTTCAGTGAAATGACCAAGCTATCACTTGTGCCTAATGACTCTAAGATCAGGGTTCTCGTTCGCGACTCTAGAACACAAGCAGTAAGAACATCCTATTGATGAATATAACAACCTATCAATTCTATATTTGGGGCTAATCCCTCATAATTGTGAGATTTTCAGAGCCCCGGCTATGTATGTGTATGAAAACGCCATTAAAGGCAAAGATAAGGTCTTGAACTAGTTGAATAAGAGGTCTGATGAAACTAGTATGAACTTGAATCAGAAACAAAGAGACTTTGAAAGATTAAGAGATCAGAGACTAAGAAAGGGGTAGATTAAGGGAATCTGATCAAGAACACACTTTTATAATTATGAAGGAGATGGGGAAATCCCCCGTACTCACTTAAAGCATTACAAAATGCCAACATGAGCTTATATATGCTCTTCACATTTGCAATCTCATAACCTATATCTAATGGTTATAATTAACTGAAGTAAATGGATGGATCAGATGGAGAGTTGAGCTGGTCATTGTCTCTCATTGGCTGTGCTCTGGCTGTTGTATGATTGGCTGATTTGAATATGGTCAAGGTGGAGACTGGCGCCTGATTGGTTGCTGTGAGGCTCCCTTGAATCTTCCCATATATCAGACCAGATAAATGGTCCCCTTTACTTCTTTTCACAGCCAAAAGCCAGCCTGTTCCAGCCTGTCTTTGGCGCCAGCTCCTTTTCTTATCCATAGAGCATCTTCTTGATTCTTCTTTGATTCCATACGGACCAGACCATGATTCTAAGTCCCTAACATTGCACAAAGCCTTCATGACACATTCTGATCATTCCCGGACGTGTGGCTTGCGCCCTATTCTTGCACCAACTTCATATCTTCTTAAATGTTCGAGTTATGTATTCTTGGGCCGACCTGGTCCGCGCGGATCCGTACACGTCTGTACCAAATCCGTACGACCACACCCTAAGTTTGCACACTCGACCATTTACCCTCAATCATACTTCTAAGTCCCTCCTGGACTTGGCTCTATCTTTCCACAGCCCTTAGGACACTTCTGGAGCTCATAAGACACTTCTGAAGCTTGATAGACAATCTTTATAAGACTTGCCCTATCTTTTGCACCAGACCCAAACTCCTCCATACTTCTCCTTTGACTCCATTTCTTTTCTTCAAGTTAACACTCCCCCTCAAGCTTGACTCTAGCTGATCCTAAGTCAAGCTTGGAACCTTGAAGAACTTCCTCATTAAAAATCTCACCAAGGAAAACCCTTTAGGACAAAACCTTGATGAGAGAAAAAGAGTAAAGTCTCCAAGGCCTAGGGATTAGCCAGTGAGTCTTTGTGCCTTACCAACAATGTAAGGGACACAAAGACTCTGGATCATGGCCCTCATGTGATGCAAGATAGAACCCACTCCTCTTGCTCATCATCAACACTTCTTGTACTCTTCTTTAGACAGATCTTGGTCTCTCCCCCTTTCTCACAACCTTCTCGTTGTGATCTAGTGCTCGGACTACCATATCTTCCTTGATAGATACAAGCTGAGTCTTGGCTGCTTCTTCATCATGAGTCACCCCCATGTTACTGAAACCTTCATGACAGGATGCTTCAGACTGTAGTACCAATCACCTCACTCTAGAGGCCGCATTGGTGATTGCTTCTTCATCCTTCATTATGCTTCATAACTGATCTGCTCCTCTTCTTGAATAACCACCAAGTACTCTCAGATCATGTAAGCTTCAACAAAGGCTACAAAGGAGTATCTCAAGGCAAGCTTTGAGATTAAAGACTTGGGGGAAATGAAGTATTTTCTTGGGATTGAGATATGCAGATCGAAGGAAGGATTGTTTATGTCCCAAAGGAAGTATGTGATTGATCTCTTGAAGGGAGCAGATGCCTATGGAGGAAAGACAGCCAAGATGCCAATGGAGGATGGTTACAAGGTTCCACGTGAGGGGGAGATTGAGGATAGCAATCCGTTCCATGATCCTAAGCTATATAGGAAGCTAGTGGGGAAGTTGATTTATCTTACCATTACTAGACCTGATGTGTGTTTTGCGGTGAATCAAGTCAGTCAACACATGCAAGTTCCTAAGGAGCACCATTGGCGGATGGTGGAAAGGATCTTGATGTATCTGAATGGAACTACTGGTCTTGGAGTATGGATGGGATGTAACAAGAGTACTGAGGTTGTAGGCTACTGTGATGCAGATTGGGCTGGAGACCGAGCAGACAGAAGATCAACCACAGGCTATTGTACATTCATTGGTGGTAACTTAGTCACTTGGAAGAGTAAGAAACAGAAGGTAGTGTCACTATTTGACAGTATGCACTAACCTTAATCAGTTTCAATTCATGAATGCAACAATACAATCCATCACACATTCATTTATAACTTAGGTTAAGCATTACTATCATCACTTAACATCAGAAAATGCATTACTTTCAATCTGTTTTCAGTTCATGAGCTTCAAACAATACCATTTCACATTTAGCAAACTCATTACTTAACAGGAGCAAGCATTTTACTCTTTAAACACTAAACAAGCCTTTAAAGCATCCTGGGACAGATTCAACTAATTATATTTAGCAATCACACATTATCCTCAGGTTTTTCAATCAATACACATCACAATAACCAGGCAACTACACAGCACAAGCTCAATATCAAGAAGGTTTTAAAGAATCGCTTACACAAGGAACCAGGTTGGTTCCTTAAGTCTCCAAAGGCAATCTGGCCATGATATGGTTGGATTCAAGAGTCTAGGTCGTCACCCAACTCCTTCTCCTTCAGTCCATGGCCTCCTTCTTATTTCTCTCACCCAAAGACCCCACCTATACATCAAACCGGCTTCATCTTAGCTTCATCTCTCTTGTATCCGGATGTGATAAGCTCTTGGACAAGGAGCTTTGGCTTGAGGTTCATGACGCCTCTCCATCCTCCTCTGCTTCCAAAGAGACACTCTCCATCAGGTAAAGACAGGCACGATTGAGAGATAAGGAGAACACTCCACGCTTCAAGCTTCTTTCTTCTTCAAGAGCAGAACTCGGCTGGTAATGTTTTCAAGGGTTTGATTTGAGCTGAGATGAGAGCTGTGGATTTGCGGGAGCTCAGCTCAGGTTCTGATGAACCTGGCTCTGATACCATGTGATATTTTCAGAGCCCTGGCTATGTATGTGTATGAAAACACCATTAAAGGCAAAGATAAGGTCTTGAACTAGTTGAATAAGAGTTCTGATAAAACTAGTATGAACTTGAATCAGAAACAAAGAGACTTTGAGAGATTAAGAGATTAGAGACTAAGAAAGGGGTAGATTAAGGGAATCTGATCAAGAACACACTTTTATAATTATGAAGGAGATGGGGAAATCCCCCGTACTCACTTAAAGCATTACAAAATGCCAACATGAGCTTATATATGCTCTTCACATTTGCAATCTCATAACCTATATCTAATGGTTATAATTAACTGAAGTAAATGGATGGATCAGATGGAGAGTTGAGCTGGTCATTGTCTCTCATTGGCTGTGCTCTTGCTGCTGTATGATTGGCTGATTTGAATCTGGTCAAGGTGGAGACTGGCACCTGATTGGTTGCTGTGAGGTTCCCTTGAATCTTCCCATATATCAGACCAGATACATGGTCCCCTTTACTTCTTTTCACAGCCAAAAGCCAGCCTTTTTCAGCCTGTCTTTGGCGCCAGCTCCATTTCTTATCCACACAGCATCTTCTTGATTCTTCTTTGATTCCATACAGACCAGACCATGATTCTAAGTCCCTAACATTGCACAAAGCCTTCATGACACATTCTGATCATTCCCGGACGTGTGGCTTGCGCCCTATTCTTGCACCAACTTCATATCTTCTTAAATGTTCAAGTTATGCATTCTTGGGTTGACCTGGTCCGTACGGATCCGTACGGTCCGTACACGTCCGTACCAAATCCGTACGGCCTCGCTCTAAGTTTTCACACTTGACCAAACTCCTCCATACTTCTCTTTTGACTCCATTTCTTTTCTTCAAGTTAACACTCCTCTATTTGAACCCTAAACCTAACAGGTGGATCTATTCAAACATGAAGTTTGTTACAGAAATCATAGATGAATAGATATAAAACTGTAATAGAATAGATATAAAAACCAAAGTAGTTCCAGGAGGATCCTGAAGGAGTTACTCCCTTCTCTCCTAACCTAAGAGAAACAATAGAATAGAAAGCTTTGATAGCCAATGTCGTGCGATGATTTTTGGGGGCTCAAGGCAAATTTTAAAAATAATTTTTTACAATATGTAATAAAAAAATATATATTTTTTTAATTTGTAATTTAAAAATAAAGGTTAAAATGATAAGTAGAAAACTAGTATTTTTAGAGAAAGTTAAAATAATGGTAGATAAAGTATAGAACATTTTGTCGTTTAAAAAATGATGATAGATAAAAAATATGTTTGTTAAAATGAATTATTTATTTTTTCTATAAACTATTTCATCAAACTATCATAATATATAAATAAAAATACAAATTGCTAACTTTTGGTAAGGAAAAAATTGGATTATAATAAGTAACAAAAGAAAAGCGAAAATCAGAACTGCGAGTTATACCATGTCAGTTCTTCAATTAGTTCTTTGCATTTTAGTTATAACACATCTTGAAATTTATTAGAATAAAAACATTCATCGAAAACAAAAATCAAATTCAGAATCATGTGAAAATCTACCTAAAACTATACATTTCGCTCTACAGACTAATTTTATGAAATTAGGGGCCCTAAAAATTACACATTTTGTGGGGTCCTAAGGGAGAAGTCTTATCAAAACCATGGTAAGCACGCCTCTGTTGATAGCATAGCCGTCAACAATGGCTTATAAATAACATAAATAGGGTTTCAAGTCGTCCAGAGGCATCTTGGTATTTTGTGGTTGCTTCTGGGCTTAAGTCGGTCTTTAAATATACTTGGCCCGCATTCTGGCATCACCGTCAATCGACACCAAGGGTGCACCGTCGATCGACAGTCCTTCATCTCCTCGACAGCTTCCACTCGCGAGGGAGACTGACCACTCTTCAGTACAACGGGCATAACTTCTGCAATAGGATGTTGATTGACCTCAAACCGGTGGGATTGGAAAGCTAACTCAAAGCTATATCTTGTGTCAAAACATGGGCTCAATCTAACGGTGTGAAGGTCTCCATCTATAGCTAAACATCTAACGCGTCTGTGCAGCTCTGCACTCAAAAGGCTCCAAAAGACACCAAAATCACCACATTCCTCCAAATCGTCCCTGAACCTGTAAATACTCTAAACAGAATCTATATCGTAGTAAATATATATTAAAATACTTATAAACCATGGCTAAAAGTGGGTAAAATCCATGGTCTCAGTACATTCCTACCAAAATCCCAAGTCCATTATAAAATTTTTCGATTCGGCCATACCTTAATTTTCCAAAACATTTGGGTTTGTATCTTTTTTGTTCTCCTCCTCTGTTTTCCTCTTTTTCTCCTCATGTTTCTCCACTCCCCTTATAAAATTAAACAAATCGGTTATTTTTGGGTTTTTTGCATTTCTCCACTCCCCTTATAAAATTAAAAAAAATGTTCTAATGCCGTGTTTAGGCATTAGAACATTTTGCGGTTTAATTTTTTGATCACGGTCTTCCGATCCAAGTTTCGGTTTTGTCCTCACTGTACGGTTGATTTTACGAAAATGATTAAGTACATTTCGTATTTCATCAAAAATTGATTAAGCGTTTAAGAATAGTCAGTTTGATTAAGCGTCTAAGTACATTTCATATTTCATCAAAGAATAATACGACTATAGAATAATTGTAAATTTAGTAAAATTTATATATATAGTGCTTCCAATATTAAAATTCACTTTGATTTGAAGAAGTGTATTTCTGAGATTATGATATACCATGGATTTTACCCACTTTTAGCCATGGTATATAGGTGTTTTTAAATACATTATAGTTGTTTTGGAGTCTTTTTAGTATGTTATCAGGTTTTGGAGTGATTTGGAGGAAAGTAGTGATTTTGGTGCATTTTGGATATAGAATGATAAAGGCTCGTAGCTAACCATCGAACAGTCCAGCGGTCGATGATTGAAGGCGATAATTGATTGACACACACTCTGTATTGTCGATCGACAGCAAAGCGTGCAGAGGCCAGATTTGGTTCTAGCCAACTTTAAGCTCAAGTCCCACAAGAATTGCCAGATTACCCCTGACGAGTTTTAACGTAATATTTATGTGCTCTGCCATTGTTCTAGGAAAGACACGCTTTCTACACTTTCATACTTTCTACACTTTCATACTTTCATACAGCAAAATACTTAGAGTCTTAGGTTTGGAGAGAAGATCCAAGAACTCCTTCAGAGATTTGTGATTGGAACTCCAAGTTTTTCTATTATATTCTATTATGCAGTTTTCTTACTTCTTTGTTATGAATTGATTAACTATGTCTGAATAGTTCTCTTTGTTAGATTTAGGGTATGGGAGATTAGCCCAAAATATAGAATTGCTAAGTATTAGGATATCCATCAATTAAATTGTTCTTAATGCATGTGTTCTAGAATAGCTAATTAGGACCTTGCCTATAGATATTAGGGCGCAAGCAGAAACTTGGTTCTATGTCTGAATTAGTTTAGATTGTGCTATGATTGCTATAAATAAGCGGAAGCTGATTTAGTTAAACCTAGTAAACACGTCAAACCCGTGCGAAAAGCTTCCTAGAAGGTTCATCGATCAACAACTCAGTAGTTGCATCAATCGAGAGGCTGAAAGGTGTATCGATCGACAATCCTTAGGTGGTATCGATCGACACTTACTAAGACCAACAAGCGACAGCTGAGGTCTTATATCCGGCAATAGATAGTCTAAAAATATGGAAGTTGATCGACTATTTTTAGTGTTTGAGTTCTAGAATATACAATATATGCTTAGTATCTATATCTCTATAATCATGATTGTCTAAATAGAAACCCTAAGTCTAACGCCTTTCATATCTTTTTTAAAACTTCAATTAATCACCCGAACAATTACTTGTTTACCACTGCTATTTACATTTAATCATGTTTGCCTAGCTTAACCACATAACTTCTAGATCTTTTTTGTGCCTTAGCTCCCCGTGAATTCGATTCCTAAGTACTGCAACTCGATCTCTTATTTGAGAGAGTACAAATTACTCCTTAGGGTAATTTGAGTGATATCAGGTTATCAGGATCAATCATCAAATAACATATTAGAAATTACCTATTTAAAAATAATTTATATACATAAAACTATATACATTAGAGTAAGCACATAAATCAAAACCAATGCTTTTTGTTTGTTTACAATCATGTTTTTGGTAAATAAATCAAAACAATCATTTTATTTACTTTATATGATATATAATTAAACTTTAGTAATATTGACAGATATATATATATAGTATATTTTAATATAAATAATTATTGTTGACACTTCATACTCATATGATTTATTTAACATTTGTATATTTGTTGTAACAAAAATTTAAACTGTTAAATCGCAAAACTTTTAATGTGACGTTTTTCAATACAAATTTTAAAATTAAAATATTAAGATCTCAATAACTTGTTAATGCAAATTTTGAAATGAATATATTTATATATTTTATATAGTATATATTTCAATTTAAATGATATATATACATATATATATATATAATATTAATATTAATTAATGAGACTTCATTTTCATACGATTTATGATCATTTATATCTTGTTTGAAAAAAAAAGTAAATTAAACAATTGATAACAAAATTTTCAATGTGGGACTTTTACCATTTTTAGTAATTTATAGTTGTTTTAAAAAATTCAAAATATAACATATAAGAAAAATCAAAATTTTTATTATATGCTTAATGTGATTGTTTAATTTCTTTTAATAATATAAAATTAAACAAAAAAAAGATACAAAAGTTGTTATGAAATATGTATTATTCATAATCATTAATTATCATATATATGTTAATCATATTAGATAATTCTGTAACTTTTATTTAAGCAAATAATTGAAAATATTCTTTTGTACACTACTAATCAATTTGATAGTTAGTTTAATAAAAATATAATATATATTTATACGGACCAATTTATTTTTCTAAGGATTCTAAGAATTATCATAATGATGACAAATGGCTACGAAAACATGTCGTAGTGCTCCAGGATTAATATATATAGGATATGATTAACTCATGAAAAAACCAGTGTTTTTAAACCCGGACCGAACCGGTGGTCGGACCGGGTTGAACTATGAACCAAAAATAATCCGGGTTGGGTTAACGCTAAAACCCAACTAAAATTGAACCAGTTAAAAACCCATATCGAACGTCAAAAACCTGGAAACCGGCGATCCAATGTACCGGCCAAACCTCGGTTTGTATATAAGCCAAATTTTTGTTAATGAAACAATTATTTTTTCTTCTTTTTAAGTAAAAATAATATTTATCAAAGGTTAATAAAGTATCGTTTCTCGTCTTTTTCTTTTTTTCGTCTTTACAACTCATAAATTACAAGATTCACAAAGTTTAATATCCACGTCAAGATATTGTTTTTGTCTATTTCTCACTTTGTTTAAATTTTTATTTCATGATCACTTGTTTTGAAGACTTTAAATAATTGAAACATTTACGTTTTTGAAATTTTTATTTCAAAATATAACTCTTACCTAATGTGTATATAATTATTTTAAAGGTGATGAAGATTTAGAGTGATAAGATCCGCGAATAAAGTATAAACGTGTTTTTCATATTGATTTTAGATTTTAGTTGTTATTTTTAAGTTTTTCTGCACATTATGGCTATTTAAAAATTTTATTTGATATGGTTTTTTTTTTAAATATGCATACTATTTATAAAATATCATTAAATTTAGTTTAATCTAAGTAAACCCAACCGAACCCGGTTCAGACCCGGTCGAAAAACAATGACCATTGTAGAACCTAAAATCTACACTGCGAATTTGATAGTGATCGGGAGTTCAATATAGGGAAGAAATAACGTGGGCAACGATATCCTTAGAACACAACGATGTAATCAGGTATGAGTCGACAAGAATGGACTATATTCGCAGGCCGAATATCATAGAGGTATCGGGATTAAGAAGGATCGTGACTGAACTGGGATCGAACTGCCTACGTACCCGTCAAGGGATCAAGTCAAAATGTAGTTTGATTATAATCATCTCGAAAGAGATGTCGGTTTCTTCGGTCATGGGCGAGACCTCGACTTCGTCGGTCTCGAGCTCGATGTTTGCTTCGAGATTTCTTGTCTTGAATAATTAGTAGTTAGTGTACGATTGATAAGTTCTCGAACTGCATATGATCTCTTTAGATCGATCTTGTCGTATGAAGATAGGGTCTATCATTAACATGATACGAGGGTCGCTATCGTCATGGATTCTTGTTTTCACTATTACAAAGATGTGTTTACGTCGTAAGATTATTATTGGGAATCTCATCTCTCTCGTTCTTCTTAAACTATAAAGAAATGGATGACTTGTTTAATCATTAAACAGATATAATGATTCCATCATGTGTTGGTGGAGGAAGATGGCGATCTTGCCGAGACCAAAGTCTCTCCACCTCTTCGTGAGTCTTTATTCTTTTGTTTTCATCCTTTTTGTCTTTGTCTCGTCCAAGGAGAAGATGCCCTCTTCGTTAGATCCAAGGTCTCTTTTATATGAGAGCAAGGTTGTTGCAAGAAGCTAGTAATATGGTTAATAATTTGTTGCACATGCTCCACCTTTCTAGCTACGACTTATTCTTTATTGATTGCTCTCCGATATATAAGGAGAATAATTATCTTGTTCTTTGACTCATTCATACTCAAAGAACCTCGGGCTCTATGGGCCAACTTCGGGTTACGAGTTCTCATAGGCCTGTCTAAGCTCAACTCGAGGCCGTCGTTAGCCGGTTTCTTATCTTTTTGGCGTGAAGGATTTAGTGCTAAATTCTGGTCCAACATTTGTCCCCCCAGTTCTTCAAGTGAGGCGGTGAGGTTGGAGAACGGAGAAGCCTTTTATGAATTGAGACAACATGACTCGCAAAGTCGTTTGCCATTTGATGGCGAGATCATGCAAGAACAATTGCATTGAGTGTTCGATCTTGGCCTGTTTTTCGTGATCAAAATGTGAATTCAATCTCAGCTTATTTCGTGTATTATATCAAGCCTTTTGATGTTCGTTTGATCACTAGGTGATCGATTTCGTTTATGTCTGTGGTTAAGGAAATTGTCAGTTGGAGACGCGCACAGAAGACAAGAATTGGATCGAGCTCGGGGTTTCACAAATATGGGTCGAGCTTGTCAGCGGAGTCGCTTATTTGAAAAGCATAGAGAGTTATTTTGATCTCTCATGGTAGATGGGATTTTGTGATTGAATTTGTTTCTGTTTATCCTTTTTTTGATGTGAGTCTGGTTGCTTATTCCGCGTCAACTCGAGTTTATGTTAATATTTTTGTGTTTGTGTAAAGGTGTTGGATATAATCTCAACGAATCGTTAAGTCAATGCAAATGATTGGCTACACGTAGAGAGTTGAACGTTTACTTTGGTTCGGCTATAGGAGCAATTTATATCGCTCGTCCTCGAGATGCTTTGCGAGATGGAAGCTGATCAGGAATCCAACTCGCGGACCAGTCGTGGCCTAAGGACGCGGTTTATTGATGTTCTTTTTCGATATGGAGGGTGGTTTATGTCGATGAGAGATTGCGTCGTTTGAGACCGTGTGGTATAACTCGCTAAGAGTTTGAGCTTGTTTAAAGTTGAAATAGAGTTTAAGGATATTTCGAGCCAATTGAGACCGAAAAGTGAATCTCAATAGTAGTTCGAGCTACTGGTAGTGTGAGAATAATGTATAAAATATTTTGCGGTTATATAAGTTTATTTATGAAACTTGCGATTTGAAATAGTGATTTGAATTTGATAATATATAAGTTGTAAAAGTGATGCGAGAATCTATTCTCTGATGCAATATATTTATGTGTAAATTGATTAAAGATAATTGTCTACCGACATGGGCGTGTTCTGGTTTTAACTACTGCGAACTAGCGGAGAAGAAATGGTGTTGGATGTTTGATCGGTTTTTCCTTGTGTAGTTGATGAGAAGTTGATGTGGCTGTGAATTATTAGCTTGATATGTGCACAACTTATAGTACGCCGTTGCAGACCATGTCGCGCTTACTGCCTCTTGTGGCTTTGCTTTTGTTTCGAAATATCGTTTAGACAACATGTGATCTTAGAATATTTCTGCGTGGTTTGTCAAAATTTACCGTTTTCCTTAAATGATTCCGTGGTCGGGGCCTTTTAGTGATGCTTTGGATTTTGTTTGTGATTTTCCACGATTCGTTATAGATAAAATCTACTTGCTTCTTCTGCGGAAAGGGATATACTGGCCCTTTAAGTAGTTCGAGATCGTTTGAAGTGAGGCGTTCGATGGCTCTTATCATAATGAAGTGGATGGATTTGTCACTTAAGGAATGTAGAATGTAAGGCTTGAGCTTTCTTTGCACCTCTCCAGGATTTTTGTTTCGATCTGCTTGATATCATGCCTAGTATATCTCTGGAGGCACGATAAGAGCTTGTTCAAAGCTTACTATCGATCTGAGAGTGTAAAGTTTCATTGGCTCCTTGACTTCAGCTCTTTGGGAATTGTGTTGGTCGATATTCTTGAGGAGTCGAACTCGGCCACTGAGCTGCTAAGGTTCCTTGGACATATGACTCATTGTTTTCGTGGAGCAAGATCCAGTTTCGGATCCTCGAGCTTCTGCATCAGAGATCGAACTCGATGCTATTATTGGAAAAGGGCGACTTGTCGATCCTTCATGTTTCACGAGCTCGTTAGAGGTCGAGTCTGTCTATTTTTAACTCGAATGCAAGATCTGTATTTACTTAATGATAGTGGATATGTGTTTCATACTGTTCGTATATGCGTCATTAGGGTTTCGGGAGCTCGATAGCTTGAGGGATTTTTGCGTTGCCTTTGGTCGGTCAAATTGATTGGAGCACGAACTGGTAGGCTTTCGCGTTCGAGCTAGTTGATCCAATCTTTGCCCATTCTATTGAGACTTAGGCTGTGGTGGGTTGATTTGGATCGTGGTGCTGTCGAGATGCTTCTTCGGTCTAGAAATGTACGGATCGTAAAATGGAAAATTCGGGAGTACCTAGAGATTCTCTGTGGCTTGATCGTGTTACGTCGGTGGCATTCAAATAGGACAAGTCGTCGAGATGATATGAATGTAAATAGTGTCTCTCTTTGATCTTTTGTCTTCATAGTGGGGACCTTTGTCTTATTTCGCGACCTCTGTTTGTTGGAAAAGTCTCTCGACTCTTTTCTTTCCATTTAAACAAACCAACGGTTGAAGGGTTGATAATAACCGTTTTTTATTTAATCCTTCGGCGGGATGTTGTCCCCCCAGTTCTTCAAGTGAGGTGACGAAGTTGTAGAACGGAGAAGCATTTAATCATGACTCCGAGCTTCCTTTTCTTTAATGAGAAGTTTTCCTCATTGGTCCTGAGCAAGCCATCGGCTTTGTCGGTTTTGAATGGTACGTCGGTTTTGGTTAACGAGTTCAACATCGTGATCATGATAGAAGAACTTGTACCCTTGTTCATCTATCATAGTTATAATATGATTTCGGCTCTTATTATAATGAATACGGAGATTTTCTTATGTTGTAGGAAGATCGTAACGAAACGGTGTATTATCAACTTGAGATCTTGTTGGGCTATTCGTGATGGGAGAGAGCCGCTTCCATCGAACACATGACTGTATTTGGCTCTCCTTAGCTAACGAGAGTTTCTTGGTCGTCTGTTTATAACGCACATCCACTTCTCGTTTGCTTTTCGTGCGGCGAATATCAATTATTGAATATCTTTTTTCTATAAACAATTAGAATCATTTAACGCCAACAATCTCATGATGATAGGAGTATGGTGATTTTTTAATGTTTTCTCTTGAGCGGTGAGAACTCTTCTTCGTTGGAAGGTGAGAGAGGGGTGCTTGTAGTCATGATTGCCCAACTTGTGAGCTTTCGTTAGGATGTCGAGTGGGTAGGAACCCTGGTTCAAGTCTCTTATGATTCGATTTATAATCATCTCGATTGAGACATCGATTTTGTTGCCTTGAGTCGGAAGCTTTCTTCATCGATCTCGAGCAAGATATTAGCTTCATCGGTCTCGAGCAAGACATCGAGTTCAAGTAAATATCATCATATGAAAACGAGCTCTTACCCTCATTCATTAGTATGAGCAGGTTCATTTTCTTAACTTTCTTATCTTCAACGAATAGAAAAGAACGTATTCTTTGTGAAGAGTAGTAAATAAATGCATCTCGTTTTCTTCTCGTTGAATAATCGAGTGGTGGGGGAAGCGTATAACATAATGTTTCAGTTACGTGGGAATGAAGTAATCATCAAAGTCGTTGCTCTTGCTGAGCGAGGGGAATTCTCTTTAACTCACGAGCTCTTCAGCCTTGGGATGTTGTTTGCGGGAAATCTCTCTCGTCAAACTTATTGTAGTGGTGATCCCATCTCATTGTGATGAATATGACGGGTTTTTTACTTGTTCTTCCTTTTCTTATGAGAGCTCGTGCTCTCGTCTGGCAAGAGGGTGGAGGAAGATTCTTATTCTCAAGGTAATAATATCTAGGGGTGGGCGTTCGGGTACCCATTCGGGTTCGGTTCGGGTCTATTCGGGTTTCGGGTTTTCGGGTTCAAAGATTTCAGCCCCATTCGGGTATTTCTAAATTTCGGTTCGGGTTCGGTTCGGATCTTTGCGGGTTCGGTTCGGGTTCGGATAACCCATTTAAATTATTTTAAAATTTTTAAAATTCATTATATACTTTAAATTTCTCAAAATCTATAAACAAAACAATATATTACATATAAATTTGAATAGCATATGTCAAAGTATCTAAAATTAACATATAAATTGGTTTTGTTTGAATATTTGGATTGAAAATCAATAAGTATTGTTGGTGTTTTGAGTATACTTTAGCTACTTTAGACATGTTACTTTTGACTATTTATATATATTTATAAGTATTTTGGATAAGTTAAAACTATCTTATATATTTTGATGTTCTTAATATATATTAAATCTAAAAATAATTAATATATATAGGTATATAAATCAATTTCGGATATTATCGGGTACCCGAAATACTTCGGTTCGGATCAGGTTCGGTTTCGGTTCTCTAAATACCAAAATTTTGAACCCATTCGGATATTTAATCAATTTCGGTTCGGGTTCGATATTACTTTTTCGGATCGGATTCGGTTCGGTTTTTCGGATCCGGGTTTTTTGCCCAGCCCTAATAATATCATTCTGCTAATAGTTTTCTCCGTTCTTGGTTTTGTGGAGTTGCTTTGTCGGATGAAGGATTATATTATGGCCAAATACGTTACCGTATTTGACTCGTGAAGCGAATGTCGAACATGCTAATGTTCTTTAAGACTCGGCCTCTTCTTCTTTGAAAAGTTCGCGTCTTTGTTCATTATTATAATGAAAATATGATTCGTTTCTCGTTGTAATATGGACACGTTTTTACTTTGTGCATCATGCATAGAATTGAGTGTCTTCCCTTCTCGAATAGTCTGAATCGTTTTGTTGTTAATAATCACATCTAGGCCGACATGGTTTAATAAATGATCGATCGCACCAGGTCGGGAGGATGATTTCATCACTCTTGAGCGAGTCGTTAGTTCAGTCTCGAGCGAAGCGTTTACCTTCATCGGTCTCGAGCAAGATGTCGGCTTTATCAGTTTTGTTGTCTCGAGCGAGACGTTGGTTTCATTGGTCTCGAGCAAGACCGATCGACATGAAACAGCATCGGTGTTGTTTCTCTCGTTGAACCAAAGAAGTCTTTAGGGGCTCGTGCTTCTTCTTTGGGAAGTGGAGAAGTCTTCATAGTGAAAGATGTCTATGGTTTTGGCTCCTTGAGGTCCATGAATTCTCGTTTGTCACCTTTCCATCAAACGGTGGTGAGTATATTCCTTGTTTCCTTGTCGGTGTTTTACTCCAAGAGAGATATGGTGTAATCATCATAAAAAGAGGAAGTCAAAACCAATTCACAGGGCACATAGGACTATCTTTTTTTTTTGGGGGAAGAAGATCCTCATTATCATGAGATCATAATAATATATTTCTGTTTGTTTACAATTCTCTCCATCCTCCAATGAGATGTCTCGTTGAGCTGATTTGATGGAGGAAAGATTCTGGTCTGGTCGAATACGTGACCGTGTCGTGAAGAAAATAACGAGCACTTTAGTTGTCTTTAAGAGCCTGTACTCTTATTCTTTGGAAAGTGGAGAACTTCGGTTTCTAGATGTCTCTTCGATACAGATATCGAGCTCTCGAGGGTCGGTCGTACTTAGTTTATTGTACACATTCCGAAACGTGCTCGAGGTATTGCGTTTTGGCCTCTTTAGATTCTTCTTTGCTTTTGATCATCTATTGATTGAGGATTCCTGCTCGATTCGTGGTAAGGTCTTTTTCTTCGCTTTGTTCTAAGACCATCTTCTGTTGATAATCGCTTTGATGCATCTGTTCGGCTAGCAACCTTTCTCGTGTTGGGCGATCATTTGACTGGACCCGAACTCGGGAGGTCGGGCTATCAGAACTCGTCGTCGGCCTCATGCGGTTTGAGAACGTTATCGGTGAAACTCGGCGAGATGTATTATTTTTATCAGTAATAGACATTCAATTTAGCTGAGGCCGGGATCAAATCTCATGTTCCGTTTCTCGTTTATGATCTAGTAAGATCGATGCCATCGTAATGTGATGGTTATTTTGTTGTGGTATTAGACACCATATGAGATGGATCCATTTTCGTGCTTACAAGCCTTAGATCCTATCAAAGATTTTTTCGTTTCTCTTCCCCACAGTCGGCGCCAAAATGTGGAACCTAAAATCTACACTCACAATTTGATAGTGATCGGGAGTTCAATCGAGGGAAGAAATAACGTGGGCAACGATATCCTTAGAACACAACGATGTAATCAGGTATGAGTCGACAAGAATGGACTATATTCGTAGGTCGAATATCATAGAGATATCGGGATTAAGATGGATCGTGACTGAACTCGGGATCGAGCTGCCTACGTACCCGTCAAGGGATCAAGTCTAAACGTAGTTCGATTATAATCATCTCGAAAGAGATGTCGGTTTCTTCGGTCATGGGCGAGACCTCGACTTCGTTGGTCTCGAGCTTGATGTTTGCTTCGAAATCTCTTGTCTTGAATAATTAGTAGTTAGTGTACGATTGATAAGTTCTCGAGCTGCATATGATCTCTTTAGATCGATCTTGTCGTATGAAGATAAGGTCGATCATTAACATGATACGAGGGTCGCTATCGTCATGGATTCTGGTTTTCACAATTACAAAGATGTGTTTACGTCGTGAGAAGATTATTGGGAATCTCATATCTCTCGTTCTTCTTAAACTATACAAAAATGGATGACTTGTTTAATCATTAAACAGATATAATGATTCCATCATGTGTTGGTGGAGGAAGATGGCTATCTTGCCGAGACCGAAGTCTCTCCACCTCTTCGTGAGTCTTTATTCTTTTGTTTTCATTCTTTTTGTCTTTGTTTCGTCCAAGGAGAAGATGCCCTCTTCGTTAGATCCAAGGCCTCTTTTATATGAGAGCAAGGTTGTTGCAAGAAGCTAGTAATATGGTTAATAATTCGTTGCACATGCTCCACCTTTCTAGCTACGACTTATTATTTATTGATCGCTCTCTGATATATAAAGAGAATAATTCTCTTGTTCTTTGACTCATTCAAATTCAAAGAACCTCGGGCTCTATGGGCCGACTTCGGGTTACGAGTTCTCATGGGCCTGTCTAAGTTCAACTCGAAGTCGTCGTTAGCCGGTTTTTTATATTTTTGGCGAAAAGGATTTAGTGCTAAATTCTGGTCCAACAACCATGACCCAAAAAAATTCCGGTTCGTTAGCCGGTGCGGTTTTAAAAACACGGAAAAAACCCAAACACATCGTGAGTGGGGCGAAATGTCATTTTAATACCCTTACTAATCACAGGTTACGGTGTAGAGAGATACTTGAGCAAATGAATAGGACAGTTGTGCCAAATTCGTATCACTTATATATTCTTAACATTTCATAAATAAAACTAAACATATATAAATTACTTAAAGTTAAACTTCGATCAAAAATGTTTGATTCTAATTCTAAACCTAATAGTCATGAGACATGATTTTAGAAAAGAAGTACAAAACAGGATTTTAGTAAAGCAAAGATAAATAAATAAACACAAAGGAGAGTGGAACCAAGAGAATTGGCACACTAGTTATTGTTACTGTTGTTAGAAGGTTGACCAGTCCAATAAGTTTTAACAGCAACAAGAATCTTCTCAGGATTGTATGGACCTTTCTCATGATCCACAATTTGAGTATTCCACTTCATTCCCTTCGCTATTTTCTCTACTTTCGTCAACATCTCCACATTATCTCTCAACACAACCGTTCCTTCTGGTCTCAATATTCTATCCATCTCCAACAATATCAGCGTCAAATCACATCTTACGACACAAAACAATTAACCATTAATTTCGTTTATCATTGTTAGGGAATACCACATTAAGTATAGAATATATAAAGGACGCGATGTAGACTTACCTGTTATCATATAAAGTGAACAATCCTCCTGCATGAATCATATCATAAGTTCTTGGATAAGTAGAGAATCCTTCACACCAGTCTTGATACGTCCCAATCAATCCACGCTCGTAGATCACGCCTAAAGTCTGTTTCTCTGCATGGACTGGAACAACATTCATGACCCAAGATGGGTATTTAAGCATCGACGCAGCGAATCCACCGAGGTAAGCATTCATGTCCATTATGTTCCTGAATCTTCCACGTGAAAGCTCTGGGACTATCTTCTTGTAATGAGCTATCCTCTCTTTCCAAACCTCGTTGTCTTCTCTAAACATCTCGGTGTTGATGTCTTGTATGGTACCTCTGATGATCCTAGGAGGTACCGCGAATGCTCGGTCTGGCCAATCCTCGAGCGCACCACCAGCTGATTCCTCTGGATTGTTTGTGTTTGGTAACGGTGTTACGCATGGTTCCAAGTCTTTGTACCTAAAACCGAGAGTTTTCAAGTATTGATTCTTACAAAAATGTTAGACATGAGATGAGATGGGAGTTACCAAGCAGAATCTGCGTTGTCCGAGCTGCTGCATATTGGAGGTGATTTTTTGTTTTGTTTGAGCTTTTTACACTCAATGTGATTGATAGGCTTTTGCCAAATGGACAAGTCACCTTTTTCAATCACTTTCTTCCAGCAAAGACTCTTTGCTACATCTTCTATTGAATCTTGTTCTTGTTTTAAATCCTCCTCTGTTCTCTCCCAACCTCTCCAGTACTGTTTCCAGTTTATCGGTGGCCCCGAGAGGATCCAGTAACCGCCCGGTCTTAGAACTCGGTCCACCTCCATCAGGTACAAACCATCTGCAAAAGAGCTTAGTGTTAGTGTTCTTCCTCATCCTACGAAGAGAATAAGAACGTTTCATTACCATTTTTAAACCAAGGGATCAAACAACGAGAACAATGAGCAAGGTCAAAAGCTCTAGCAGGGTAAGGAAGCCTTCTTGATCCCATGATTCCAATTATGGCAGGAACTCCACGTTCTAAAGCAAACTGAACTTGAGCTTCATGAGTGTCTCTTGGAGCAAAAGACACAGCCATAATGTCTCTCTTCAAGAGATAAGCACCAAAACTAGCAACCTAATAAAAAAAACAAAAAAAAAACAATCAATCAATGAAATATTTACAAAGACAAAAGGAGAAGAGTTTGAAAAACTTACACCACATCCAGTGTCAATAGCTGTTCTGATTCCACCATTAGTAAGAGGAATGAGCCTAGCAATGTCATCGATATAAGCATCGGCTCCACGGGGAAACATAGTTCCACCACCAGGGAATCTAAACCGGTCACCTTCTACTTGAATCCAGTTTTGGACTGCTTTCTCAACACTGAGCTCTTTATGAGGGATGTTGCCATACCAAGCATAGTCTCTGCTTTGCGGCCATTTGAATGGAATCTTGTAGTTTGGTGGAGGAGGAATCAAACAGTAGAGAAGCTCGTCTTTTGAAGGACAATGCCTTTCTCTATATTTCATCATGTTCCTATCGAATTTCCTTCCTCTTTGTCTATCTTCGCAAGGAGTGTATTCACTCAGGGATAAGTCACATGGTTCAAAGTACTTGATGGTTTGGTTTGTTTCCTTGAACTCATCCTGATTATGACTTTTGAAATCTAATGACTCAGAAGATGAGGAGGAGGTTGAAGAAGAAGGATTTGATTTAGTCTCGCATCCCATTTTGGAGTAAGAAGCAGGGACATTGTTGTTTTGCCATGCTCCTAAAATGTAAAACAAAATACAGAGTCCGCTTACACCAAGAATCAAAGTTAGTTTCTTTCTTCTTGCTTCTGTTTGCTGATGTTGACCTGTGTTCTCTTTAGCCATTCTTGAGTGCAAAGACTGAAACTTTATCAAGGGAAATAGGAGTAGGACAGAAACAGAACAGAGAAGAAAAGGCAAAATCAAAATCAAAATCTTCTGTAGATGTTTTTTATTGAAGTTACAAATAGTGTGATTAATGAATATGAGAAGGCGAAGTTAGATTTTTTTAAATAATGTCAAATGTGAATCAACACCATCATAGAACGTAGAAATCTGATAAGATTATTGAACAATGTGAGAAAAAAACAAAACAAAAACAAGGTAAAAAAAGGAGAGACTGACTCTATTCTTTACCAAAACAAGAACCAAGATCAGTTAATTAGAGAAAAAATAGGACGTTGACCAAGAACAGCCTCATGTTCCTCCATTGTCTCCTTTAATATCGTTTTACCATATACACACAAACATTTGCTTCTTGAACTAAATGAAACCTTAAAAATGCATATGCATATATACGTGTGCAATATCAATCTGCAACAAATCATGAGTTTGTTCCACCTGTGATTGAACGAATAATAAGTGGGTACATTTTGATTTCCACTAGTGCAATGCTGATTAACGATTTTGATTCCCTTGAGAAGCTAGGTTTCATCAAGGATTGTGTTCACACGCATATTACAGACATGTATATATATAAATGGAAGCATCCACAAGTATAAAGTGTAGTGTTTACCTTGAAGGCAACGGCAATTATTAAAGACTTTGGAGTAGTCTATGGATTCAAAGCATCAAAACATATTTATGCTGCAAGTTTCTTGGTTCTCTTTTTTAGGGTTTCTGAGAGTGTAGGGTACTTGCAAGGCTCTCTAATTCTACTTCGACTGAGAAAACTCTACAAATGCTCTAATCTTTTAAGCAACTCTCTTCCTCAATTTTGCTGAGAGACGTGTTGAGAAATCTTGTTGGAGAAAATCTAGCAAGATTATGCTAACCGCTAATATTCTAGAAATTGATTTCTTGTTGAATAATTTCTAAGGTCTTAACGACTAAAGTTTTTTTTTTTGTATCAATTAGTATGTGAGATTATGGTTTTAATATTCTCACTCGCCACAATTTGATAACCAGAAACAAGCCTGAAGACTATATTAAGCACTGCATAGCCTATAACTATAACCATTTCCAAGAATATGTAAAATAAGCAGATGGTATTAAAAACTTTTGCAAGAACAGAGTAAATAAAAACCCAAACATAAAGGACAATGAGTTTGCATATAATGATGGTCCAAAAGAAACAAAACTACAAATCCATAAGAGATGTAAACAAAACGCTACAACTAAATCACTCTTCCACCATATGAATATAATATATAGCTTCATTCTTCAACAGCGATCTTTCCCTTCTCGCTCACATAGATACCATCAAGAAACTTCCTAATATCCTTCTTCTTCACATGGCATTTCTGCTCAAAACCAAAACAATCAACAAAAACAGAGCATTAACAAAGACAAAGTCTGCACCTTTACAACACGAAACATAACTAAACCCATCACAGACAAGACTCAACACCATTACATTGCATGTTCCTTACTCTCTACAACATTTTTAAACAAACCCATATCAATAAGAACGTACCTGATTAATCAGAGCGCACGAACGTGAGACAAGCTCGATATCATTACCCTCAAGAGTAATCTCATCCTTGACTTTCTCAGACCGAACAATGGTAACACCATCCAACATATCAACCTTCCTAACCTTCTTCTCGCCAAGGAAGTTACGGATCTCGATGGACTTGTTGTTACCGGAGATTGAAGCGTTGATAGGGAAATGAGCATACACGAACCTCATCTTGTAAAGGAAACCTTGAGTGACACCAGCGATGAGGTTGCTAACGTGGCTTAGAGCGGTTCTGATCGAAGCACTGGCTTTGCGAGAGCCGAACCACGAGTCGATCTTGAGCTGTCGCTTTCCGGTGACGGCGTCTTTGATGAGCTGGAAATCGAGGTTGAGATGCTTGAAGTCGCGAGTGAGCTTCCCGCGTGGGCCTTCGACTTCGATCACCTTAGCGTGGACCTTGATGGTGACGCCTTCGGGGATGTCCATCGTCTCGGATGACAAGATCGTCTTCATCTTTCGTCTCTGAGTGTGAAATGCGACGGCGGTACTTCGGTAATAGAATTTGGGATCAAAACCCTAAAGATCGCTCTTTAAATATATGTCCCCCGTGTTTTGTCACACATTAAGGGCTTAAAGGTGACTAAATGGGCTTTCGATAAAGGAAAACCCATCAGATGAAATAAAGTTCATAAAGTCATTTATGTTATAATTGTTATAAACCAAGTGGTGATTGACCCATATCAGTCCCAAACCATCCGGCCCATCAGCTATCCATCCGGTTCATTTGTTAATGATTTAGGCGAATGAGAGTTTATATTTATCTATACTTGATGTTTATCCTTTTCCATATGTATTTAGGATAAGTACTATTTTCTATTCCTATTAGGAATATGATTTAATTTTCTCTTATGACGGTCTAAATAAGACGGTCTAATACTTGTATAAATATAGACGGTCATGAGTAATAAGCTTACACAGCATCTCTTTTATAACATGTTATCACAACGATAGCCTCTAACCCTAAGCCCCCACGAAATTCCTTAAACTCAGCCGAATATCACAAAACCCTAATTCCGGCAGAACTTCAAAGAGATCGTTCTCCCAAACCGTGAGGACCCATACGACGAGCAATATATCAAATTGAAGCTCTCGCCGAGATGAATCAGACGCTGCAAACCGCTTGTCCATCCGATCACTGACGCGCCGTCACGCTCTGCTACAGTACGCATCGCCGATTTGCTTTGAAACCCTAATCGTTTTCCTAACCCAAATCCGAGTTCTCTCTCTCTTGAAGTTAGCTCTTTCTAGACGTGATCAAGTAAACCAGACGTTCTCCTTCTTCCATGTTCATGATACGACCAAGCAAGCAGCCCGTCTGCGACCCGACTCGAAGAACGATCAGCTCGCGGCCTCCTTCTCGCTTTGGTGGTCCAAATCTACACTCCATAAGTTTCTAAAGGTAAAACTCGAAACTTAAAAGAATCTACACTGAATTTGGTTGATTGATAAAGATCTGAACCATTAAAATTTGAAGAACCATTAAAATTTGAAGAACCCTAATCTAGGATAATAGAAACCCTAACATATGGAACTAAGTTTTGGTTAGATTGTTTTCCTGTTAAGTTGATAGATCAATGGCTGTTAGGTTCCTAGAACATTGATTGATCAGTAAGGGCATTGAAACCCTAAATCTAAATTATATCCGTTTCCTTTATGATGTTTTGAAAATCTGAAATATCAAAAACCTAAATTGATCCGACTGTTTTGATTGATTGATTTTGATGTATCTAAGGTTTAGGTTGCTAAATTAAAACCTTGAATTATCTTTGATGATTGTTTGAGTAAATAGAACTGTTTAGAATCGAATTTGATCTTAAAATTGTTAAATTGCTGAAAACCCTAATTTTCCTTTTTGCATAAATAGATTGATAAACAAGTTTCCATATTGTGATTAACTGTTTGAATATCGAATGAACTGATTAGGAAAATTGCTAGTTTTGATTAAAACCATAATCTGTACAGAATTGTGAATTTTCTTTTTTTGCTAAAAGTAGAAAATTTCCTTTTTCCTAAAATTTCCTTTTCTACTTGCTGGAAAATTTCCTTTTACTGTTAGGATTGCTAGAGAATTGCTAAAATTGACTGATTGATCTGATTTAATTCTTTTGTAAAGCTTGATATTGATAAAATCAAACCGAAAAAAATGGCCATGAAACCGTAATATGATCTGATGATACTTGCATTAATACTAAATGTTTTAAGAAAAGTAAAACATAAGAATTATTGACCTGGTCTCACATTGATTAAAAATCGGCCTGAATATGATTGTTGTTATGATTGATGCTTTGATTGCATTCAGATATAAAATCCGACCTCTAGGGTTGTTGCATCACAATTTTATAAGGCCGTGTGGCCTAAAGCATCATATAGACCTCACATACTTGTTTTTCTCGCACCATGGTCGAGTAGTTAATTGTTTGGTCGAGAGACTTGTGAAAC
>NC_027756.1:27229162-27229689 GCF_000695525.1 Brassica oleracea var. oleracea
TCATGAGATGCCATCAAAGAAAGTGTGGACTGCGATGTTTTTCAAGTAATAAGATTATAGTATGGGACTGCAATGTAAGCACAAGCCATTATGTTTATATCAGTGGATAAAAGGAAACCATAATGGTCCAAGAGAGTGACCAGAAGTATGTCTGGTCGAGGTCAAATGGATATGGCATTGCTGAAGGCAAGAAAGATCGATAACCATGTATAAAGGTCCTTGAGTGTATTTGACTGCAGATCCATAGTTTGATGAGATTAGAAAACTCATTGCAGTAATGATTATTAATGATACATTACAAGAAAACGTGCCCATAACAACAAAAATTTACGACGAAAATATTTCGTCGTAAATTTACATGGTGTTTACAACGAAGTTACGAGGAATCCAACTTTCGTCGTAAACGCCATGTAAATTTACGACGAACAGTTTTCGTCGTAAAATCCATGTAAGTTTACGACGAATGTACGTGGAATGAGAAATACGTCGTAATCATTACATCGACATTACAACGAAACATGTTACCG
>NC_027756.1:27229732-27230029 GCF_000695525.1 Brassica oleracea var. oleracea
GTTAAAACCATGTAAAATCCATGTAAAATATTCCTTGTAAAATCGTTGTTATATTTCAACTACCCAACTCGAAAATTTCTCTATATATATGTCATTTCTCGCAACTCTCTTCCTCACAACACACAAATGGAAAAAAAAAATCAGAAAAAAAAAATTTCAAAAAGAAATTTAAGAAAAAAATGGCCGGTGGCGGTAGTATTTACGAGTTACGGAGTTGGATGTATTTGCACAAAGATTCCGACGGGAGGGTGACGAACGCATTTCTGAGCGGGCTAGAGACATTCATGCACCAGGCGG
>NC_027756.1:27231417-27237072 GCF_000695525.1 Brassica oleracea var. oleracea
AGAATGTTGAGTGAGAGACGAGCCGCTCTTGGAATGCCACCACGAGATCCCCAAGAGTCCGATCCAACCCGTCAACAGCCGAGCAACCCCACCAACTACTTCGAGAATATGTAGTTTTATTTTATTTTTCTGTTTGTATTATGAATTTAAATATTATTGTATGACTTTTTAAAATATGTTTTCCAATTTCATATTTCGTTTTAAAATTTAAATTATTTTAAATTCTGAATATTAAATATAAATTAAAATTTATTATATACTAATTAATAATAATATAATAAGAAACGATGTAAACTCCTCGTAAACATTACATGGAGTTTACATCGAATGTTTACGAGTGATTAACATCGAAACATTTACGAGGGTTTTACATCGAAATGTTTACGAGTGATTTACAACGAATGTATTTACGTGTGCTTTACATCGTTTTAATTACGTGGGATTTACGACGAAAGCTTACGTGTCGTTTACGACGAATCCTTTCCCTGCGCTTTACGAGGAATATATTTCGTCGTAAACGTAACGAGTCGTTTACAACGAAACCTCCGTTACGACGGACGTTTAACAACGAATCGTCTTTCGACGTTAATTCATCGTAACACACCGTTTACGACGAATTTACTGTGTTACGATGAATTTACAACGAATACTGCCCTAGTAAAAAATATGTTTTCTTGTAGTGATATGACCTTAGAAAATCATGGGGTATGGACGAGTATAGACAAGGTCTATAACTCAACATGGATCGACCAATGAAGAAAGATCAGCTATAATGGATAAGCCATTAGCACATACGGGTGATTTATGTCCGAACGGACGAAGGCATGTCCGTGAGAAGCCAAGTGATTCGTATGTGTTTGGGTCGATGACTCAATATATATATCAAATTTTCCACGGTATGGCAAAGCCATGTGACTAGAGGATCCATGGGACATGAGAGGACTTGCGAGTAAAGTTTGATCGCAGATTAGAGGTCCATCCGAGTACTGGTCGAGTGCCATCCGTCCGACCAGGACATAGAGTGGTCAGCTGCAAAGATGCACGTCTTGACCATGTCTTAATGAAGTTCCAGAAGAAATGAGAGTTACAAGATAACTCAAGTTACAAATCGGCAAGAGCTATTCCTACATCAACGTTCAAGAAGCTCAAATGACTACAAGTTCAGTCATATGATATGTCAGCCGACTTCTTCCACATACGGGTGATTTATGTCCGAACGGACGAAGGCATGTCCGTGAGAAGCCAAGTGATTCGTATGTGTTTGGGTCGATGACTCAATATATATATCAAATTTTCCACGGTATGGCAAAGCCATGTGACTAGAGGATCCATGGGACATGAGAGGACTTGCGAGTAAAGTTTGATCGCAGATTAGAGGTCCATCCGAGTACTGGTCGAGTGCCATCCGTCCGACCAGGACATAGAGTGGTCAGCTGCAAAGATGCACGTCTTGACCATGTCTTAATGAAGTTCCAGAAGAAATGAGAGTTACAAGATAACTCAAGTTACAAATCGGCAAGAGCTATTCCTACATCAACGTTCAAGAAGCTCAAAGGACTATAAGTTCAGTCATATGACATGTCAGCCGAATTCTTCACCATGTCTACACCAACCACACGTCCATGAAATTTATCTATCAGTTTGGGACGTGCCAATTAAAGGACCAGTTCAAGACTTGGCGCCCATGAAGCTAAACTATCAAATTGTCCATGCGCCAACTTGGAGAACATACACGGGGGTACAAGTCAGGGGGAGTTCATGTGTTGTACTCTTTTTCCTTATCCATGGTTTTGTCCCACTGGGGTTTCCTGGAAAGGTTTTAATGAGGCAATATTAAGCATGTTACAAGCCCTGAACCGGATGTCTCGATCAAGGGGGAGTGTTATAAACCAAGTGGTGATCGACCCATATCAGGGCCAAACCGTCTGGCCCATCAGCTATCCATCCGGCCCACTCGCTAATGACTTAGGCGAATGAGAGTTTACATTTATCTATACTTGATGTTTATCATTTTCCATATGTATTTAGGATAAGTACTATTTCCTATTCCTATTAGGAATAGGATTTCCTTTTCTCTTATGACGGTCCAAATAAGACGGTCTAATACTTGTATAAATATAGACCTCTGGTCATGAGTAATAATAAGCTTACACAACATCTCTTTTATAACAATAATTCATATTGTGTATGTCCATAACCGGCACATATCTTAGAGAGAGAGTCGACCCATCTAGTGAGAGAGACAGACGGTCGTGCCCTAGAGAGAGAGAGACGGCCGTGCCCTAGAGAGAGAGAGATAGAGAGTCGGCTACTTCCTTTTGTCCTTTGGCTACTTTCCTATTTACTTTGTACTTTTTCCATATTTATATTTCCATATTCTAGTCTTTATATTATTCTATGACGGTGTAATTCTCTATATATAAAAGGCTCCTTATGTTTATGAATAAGATATAAACATATAGATTCTATTCTCTTGTTTCACATAACATTATCAGCACGATTATTCTAACGACCCTAAGCTAAAAGTCCGAACCCTAAACCCTAAACCCTAATCTCATCCCAACGATAAACCCTAAACCTGACGACGAACCCTAATCTGATCGAGAACCTAAAACCCCATACTCAAGGCGTTCCCGATCTCAGCACGCAACCTCAGTCCGTTCTCCTGCTCGCGGCCTCAGCATGTTCGCGAGACACGATCTCAGCCTGCTCGACGCGACCCGATACCGTTCGATAGCCAGCACGTTCACGGCCCGATAGCTGCTTGCTCCCGTTCGTGACTCGTCTCAGCTTCAATCCGTTCGCAACAGACATCAACCCCTTCGCGACCCAACAGCAACGATCAGCTCGCGTTCTTCTCTATTCGGTGGTCCATTCAACCCGACTTGAGGTTTAGGTAAAACTAAAACCTAAGAACCAAACCCTAAGGCAATAGATCCAATCCTTAATAACCTAAATTGAATCTTATTGCTTGATTAAAATCAAAACCCTAATTCCTTAAAGCCTAGCTGCATGCATACCATGCAAACCCTAATCGAAATTTGATTTGATTGTTTATGTGATTGAATGTTTTGAATCAGATTATCATCACATAGAACTGATTGCTAGGATTGATTAATCTCATACTTGAATTTGGTTGATTGACTTGATGAACTAATTGAATGTTATCTTGCGATAGAAATCGCCTAAGTTGATTAGTTCTCATCTTGTTTAAAACTTGAAACCGACCGGCTTGGTCATATTGAAACCCTAATTGCATTAATCTCATTGAATATGATCGTTAGGTTGATAGTAACTAAACCCCTTGGTGCATTGCTTGTTTGTTTTATTGAGGTTTCATGATCACTTAGAATCGTTCTTGCTAAAGATGAATTGCATTAAGATCATATAGAAACCGATTGCTAAGATTGTTCATACTCTTGGCCGTGCGGCTTGTCTTGCATTATGCATGTTCGGATTGTTTGGTCGTGTTGCTTGTTAGTATATCATGCATGCATAATCGTATGAACTAAATGCATCATATCCGTTTGGTCGTGTGACCAATTTGCATTATATATCTGATTGTCTTGTATGCATTATAAGAACATTATAAATCCTAAGAATGAAATATATGATTTCAGATGTCGAAAATCAACAACTTGAATTTTGCTGCCCTATATCTCTCTGGAGATAATTACTTGCAATGGGCACTTGATGCTAAGATCATCCTAAAATCCAAGGGACTCGGTGAATGTATCACCGAGGGCAATAATGCAAGTGAGAAAGATAGATATGGAGCAATATTAATTATACGCCATCATCTTATTGAGAGTCTGAAAGATCAGTATTTGACTATTGAGAATCCTCTAGACCTTTGGACAGAGTTGAAAACGAGATATGATCACCATAGAACGGTGTTATTACCAAAGGCTATGTATAATTGGAGGAATCTCAGAATCCAGGACATCAAGTCCGTGGACGAGTATAACTCGGCCCTGTTTAAGATAGTTTCTAAATTGAAACTGTGTGGTGAGGATATAACGGATAAGGATATGCTTGAGAAAACCTTTTCCACCTTCCACACAAGCAATGTGTTGTTACAACAACAGTACCGAGAGATGGGCTTCACAACTTATGCTAATCTGATCTCTTGTCTCTTGCTCTCTGAGCAGAACAATGAACTGTTGATGAGAAACAGTGAATTGAGACCTCCTGGAACAAACCATTACCTGAGGCACATGCGGCCGTAGAGGATAAGAAAGATTTGAACCATGTCCAGAATGATAGCCAACATGGCCGTGGTTGTGGAAAATGGCATGGACGTGGTGGTCGAGGCCGAAACTCGTTTGGTTGAGGCCGAGGCAACTCATATGGCCGTGGCCAAGGAAACTCTTATGGAGGCCGTGGTCATGGCCGAGGCCGTGGTCATGGTCGAGGCCGTGGTGCATCATTTAAACCACAAAACTCGACCAAATCCGTGTGCCATAGATGTGGTATGGATAATCATTGGGCTAAGACATGTAGGACTCCCAAACATCTCGTTGACCTCTACCGAGAGATTTTGAAAGGGAAGAATCCTGAAGCTCATATGACTTATCAAGATGGTGAAGATGATTTCAATCATGAACGAGACGATCTTATGGATTATGAAACTTCAGATTGTTTAAGAGAATGAAGTTGAATTCGACATCTATGTTTTTGTGTTCTTTGCTTTGTGTTTTCTATGTTTTGATTGCTTTGTACTTATTTTATTAATAAATAAAATTTTTTGATATAAAAGTCTCTAAAGTCTCGTAGAGGGCTACGGCCAGGCTAATATCATGTTGCCTAAGGGTACGCATCTAGAGATATCTGATGCATTGTATTCACCCAGCTCTAAGAGAAGCCTATTGAGCTTTAAAGACATTCGAATGAATGGCTTTCATATTGAGACTAAGGGCGAAGGAAACAAAGAGTTCCTTCAGATCATAGAGATTGGCCAAGGCTATAAGAAAGTCCTAGAGTCTATATATGCACTCTCTACTGGCCTTTTACTATGCTAAGGTCAGAATGATAGAGACCAATGATGGTGAGTTCATGTCCCAAGCGTTTAATGATTACTGTATGTCCATGGGGGTAAGTGTGGAACACTCCGTGGCACATGTACATACACAGAACGGCTTGGCCGAATCATTCATAAAACGAATTCAACTAATAGCTAGACCATTACTTATGAAGTCTAAGCTTCCGGTTTCAGTTTGGGGACACACGGTCTTGCACGCGTCCGAATTGATTCGTATAAGATTGTCTAGTGAACATAGATATTCCCCATTACAATTGCTTACGGGTCATGAGCCAGACATATCTCATCTTAAGATATTTGGCTGTGCTGTCTATGTGCCAATTGCACCACCACAGAGAACAAAGATGGGACCTCAAAGGAGGATGCAGATATATGTTGGATATGAATCTCCCACGATTATTAAATACCTTGAGCCAACTACGGGTGTTTGTTTAAGGCCAGGTATGCGGATTGTCACTTTGATGAATCCGAACATCCAACATTAGGGGGAGAGAATAGTAAGCTGGTAAAAGAAATTTCAGGGAATCAAACATCCTTATCTTGGCAAGATCCTCGGACTCAAGAATTTGATTTAGAAGTCCAAAAGATTATACATTTACAAAAGCTAGCTAATC
>NC_027756.1:27237221-27242274 GCF_000695525.1 Brassica oleracea var. oleracea
CAATAGGTTCCAAAGATAAGAACCCTCGGAAAACTAAGAAAGGTGCAGGTAATGAAACCGAGGTTGTTGAAACCCTAGACGCGACGCGGCCGTTCCTAAATCCCGGGACTTAGCCGCGGCCGATCCCAAAACCCTAATAGCGATCGCGGCCGATCATAAGATCTTAGATGCAGCTGGCCCTGATGTATCTAATCATGTTTCTTAGGACGCCAAGATTCAAGGTACTGAAGGTCCTGATAATAATGAGATCTCAATAAATTATGTCTTGTCTGGGATACAATGGAACAGAAAGAATGTCGACATTGATGATATATTTGCATGCAATGTAGCACTTGAAATCATGGATTTAAGTGAGGATCATGAACCCACGTCTATTTATGAGTGCACTCAACTATCAGATTGGATCAAATGGAAAGAAGCTATAAATGTGGAGTTAAACTCTTTAAAGAAGAGAGATGTCTTTGGACCAATAGTCCTGACACCATATGATGTTAAACCAGTCGGCTATAAGTGGGTCTTTGTGAGAAAGAGAAATGAACATGGTGAAGTAGTAAGATACAAAGAACGGCTTGTTGCACAAGGATTCTCACAGAGACCAGGAATAGATTATGAGGAGACATACTCCCCTGTGGTGGATGCTACTACTTTTAGATTCCTGATAAGTCTGGCTATAAGAGAGAAATTAGACTTGCGGTTAATGGATGTTGTAACTGCATACTTATATGGGCCACTGGATAATGAGATTTATATGAAAGTACCAGAGGGTATAGAGTTGAAAAACAAATCGAGTACTCGAGAACAACATTGTATAAAATTGAATAAGTCACTTTATGGATTGAAACAATCAGGTCGAATGTGGTACAACAGGCTAAGTAAGTACCTAGAGAGAGAAGGATACAAGAATGATCCGATCAGCCCTTGTATCTTTATAAAGAAATTCGGCCAGGGCTTTGTAATCATAGCAGTGTATGTTGATGATTGAATATCCTAGGAACCTCTGGAGAAATCTCCCAAACAGTTGAATATCTTAAGAAAGAATTCGAAATGAAAGATCTTGGAAAAACAAAGTTTTCTTTGGGATTACAGCTTGAGTACATTAAAGATGGAATCCTTGTGCATCAAATGGCATATACAGAAAAAGTAATCAAAAGATTCAACATGGCCGAGTCTCACCCATTGTCTAGTCCCATGGTCGTGAGGTCTCTCGGCCTGGACACTGATCCGTTCCGTCCTAAGATGGACGATGAAGATGTCCTAGGTCCCGAAGTGCCATAGGAGCTTTGATGTATCTGGCGAGTCACACACGACCAGATATATGCTTTGTCGTGAACCTATTATCTAGGTTTAGCTCTTGTCCAACCCAAAGGCACTGGAACGGGATTAAACATATTATTCGTTACCTGCAAGGAACAAAAGACTTGGGTTTATTTTATACTAACCATAACAAAGAAGGATTAGTTGGCTTTGCTGATGCAGGTTATCTCTCGGATCCTCACAATGCTCGATCACAGACCGGCTACGTCTTTACTCATGGTGGTACAGCCATATCATGGCGTTCCATGAAGCAGACGATCGCATCCACTTCATCAAACCATTCGGAGATCTTGGCTATTCACGAGGCCAGCCGCGAGTCTGTGTGGTTACGGTCCATGACCAACCACATACGAGTCGATTGTGGGATGACCGAAGGCAAAGACGCACCAACCATGATGTATGAGGACAATGCAGCTTACATTGCTCAGCTTAAGAATGGCTACATTAAATAGGACCGGACGAAGCACATATTGCCTAAGTTCTTCTTTCCGCACGAGCTTCAGAAAGCCGGCGAGGTCCAAGTCGTCCAAGTGCGTTCCAGTGACAACTTAGCCGACCTGTTCACCAAATCACTTCCTACCTGCACGTTCAGAAAGCTCACGCATCAGATTGGGATGCGTAGACTGAAAGACCTTCAGTGATGTTCAGAACAGGGGGAGTAATACGTGTTGTACTTTTTTTCCTTCACCATGGTTTTATCCCACTGGGTTTTCCTTGTAAGGTTTTAATGAGGCAACATCTAAAGCGTATTACAAACTCTGTATGGTTATGGCATCCAAGGGGAGTGTTATAATTCATATTGTGGATGTCCATAACTGTCCCATATCTTAGAGAGAGAATTGGCCCGTCTAGTGAGAGAGAGACGGCCACACCCTAGAGAGAGAGAGAGAGTCGGCTACTTCCTTTTCTCTTTTGGCTACTTTCCTATTTACTTTAGACTTATGATTTGTACTTTTTCCATATTTATATTTCCATATTCTAGTCTTTCCATTATTCTATGACGGTGTAATTCCCTATATATAAAGGACTCTTTATGTTTATGAATAAGATATAAATATACCGATTTTATTTTCCTGTTTTACAACAATTTAAAGCCCTTCAGATTTTTTGGGACATGGTTGATTCCCTTCTATTTAGCAATCGATTAGACTTCTTTCTCATTTGTAGATTTTGGGCTGAACACGACAAATACCCGCTAATATTCGTATATATTTTTTTTATTCTGGCTTGCTTTGTTCAAATACAAGTATTCGATATGTACATTAGACCCCTGATTAATATAAGTATATAACTTTTCCGACCGGATATAAGTGTTTTACTTAATCTTCTCAACTGAATATAAATGTTTTAAAATTTTAAGACATACCCAATAATAGTCATCATTTCGAGAAAGAATATTAGAGATAAAGTATCTTACATCAAAAATTTAAGAGAATATTGAATAGAGCGATTTGCACATAAAATACACAAAGATTTTAAAATTTGCGGTAATGGAAAATACTCTGGCCCAAACGTGAGGCCCAGCTCCAAACGACGCAAAATGACTGTGATGACCCTACTCCTTCTTTCGTTTACGTATGAAGCGGAATGTAATCGTGAGTTAACCTATACATACACAACCCGTGAATATTTGTGTAACCTGCACATATTAAAACATAGCCAGCAAAATCTGCCTAGGAATGAAGCATTAAAAACCGAAAACTTTTCGCTATAAATCACATATTAATATAATCGATATGTAGTGTATAGGTTTTGTTCTATATAACAAGTGTTAGAAGGTGAAGGAAACACCAACTTATCCATCACTTTCAAATTGAATCGTCTTAAATGACTTTTTAGAAATCTCTCTAGCATTTTCGCTTCGGAATAACTCAGGTTAGGCCTGGGACGGATCGGGTATCCGGACAATTTTAAGATATTCGGATCCGGATCCTTATCCGGCGGATCCATAATTTTACTATCATTATCCGGATCCGGGGTTCGCGGATATTCGGGTGTCGGATATCCTTCTAAAAATTATAATATCCGGCGGATATCCGGATCCGAATTTGGATCCTTAAAATAAATAAAAAATAATATTAATATATATAAAATATTAACAATAATTTAAAAATAAAAATATATATAATGTTTTTAATTATTTCTATATATAATATTACAAAATTTACATAAAATTTATATATACTATTATAAAAATAAAAATATATTAAATAAAATTAGTTTTTATGTATAGATATTACTATTTTTGAAATAGTTATTAATAAAATTTACGGATCCGGATATCCGAACTAAAAAATCAAGATATACGGATCCGGATTCGGCTTTGACGGATCCAACATTTTACTATCCAGATCTGGATTCGGCCTATCCGGATATCCGGATTTTCGGATCGGATCCGGATCGGATCACGGATCGAATCCAGATCTCAGATAAAAGTTCCAGGCCTAACTCAAGTGACTCAGGTGAGTTATAACTAGCATTTATGACGTATATTGTTTAAAGCAGAGAATGTTTCCAATGTTGCGACATTCTTTTTGTTTAGTTTGAATTAAATGTTTTGAATTTTTTTTTTTTTTTGATAGACTCTATCGGCTGATCCGGTCGGCTCCGGGAGGAACGCACTTAGTGCTACAGAGTGGATTAGCCCGAAAGCGTACCACACTGCCTGATGCGACACTACAAGAAAACAAAAGATTTACGAGGGCGGTTTTCCTCGTGAATTCGTCGTAAAAGCAAGTTTACGAGGAATTACCGAGGAAACCCGTTTCGTCGTTAAACGTTTGTCGTAACACATATTTCCTCGCTAATTTTTCGTAACATAGCGAGGAAATGATTTCGTCGTAAAAACGAAGAAAAGCATTTCGTCGTAAAAAACACGTAAGCCTTGATGGCCGAAACCGTATAGTTGCAGAATTACGACCCTCCAATGATCATGTTGACTCTGCGACGATTGTTATCGTTCCCCTTGTCATCCGGCCTTCTGCCGCGTTTATCCCCAGATTGGTTTCTTTGAGGAGATCTCTCCGCGGGAGGATTTCTGTCCGGCTTCGGGGGGCGATCGGTCTCGAGGATGAGATCTTTCACACTGGTCACTTCCGAGAGCTCTCCAGCTACTAGCTTCGCGGCCAGCCTTGCTTCCAGGACTTTGCAGTTAGTCGTGGAGTGTCCTCGGGACTGGGGGAACTCGCAGAAGGTGTTTTCATCATATCCTTGATTGCGAGTACACGTATTACTAGTCGTGGAGTGTCCTCGGGACTGGTGGAACTCGCAGAAGGTGTTTTCATCATATCCTTGATTGCGAGTCCACGTATTACCCGTGGTTCGGCCCTGGTCCGAGCTGATCGCGTAATTGTGTGCTCCTTGGAGATCTACCCCGTCGTAATGGACATACTTGTCGTTACGAGGGTTCTTCTTCTTCGTTTTTGGATCTACATCTTTCGAGGATGGTCTCGCCGACTTATGTTTTTGCGATAAGATGCCCCTTCCAGATTCTCGACGAACAGGCGGCAGTAGCCGGCGTCTTTTTTGCCGTCCTTCAGCCTCGCTCTTCCCATCATGATGTGGAAAGCCTGAAGGTGTGCCTTTGGATCGGTCGTACCAGCATACCTTGGTACTTTGAGTTTTCCCGGATCGGATACCCTCATATCTGAGATGCGAGTGGGGAAGGGGGTCTTCAGAGTCCCTTCCAGCAGCCTGTCAATCTCAGGTGTAGCACTGGTAGCGCGATGGGTTTGGGATT
>NC_027756.1:27242344-27248381 GCF_000695525.1 Brassica oleracea var. oleracea
GCTTGTCGGCGTTTACTGCGAGTGAGCTCGGTTTGCTTTTCAGCCAGCTCTTCTTATTCGTTCCAATAGAGGATTTCCTCCTCTTCTGTCACTGGTTTATCGAACGGAGAGCTTTCCCGAGCGAATCGGCTTCTGGTCCTCCTTGGATGTCTGTCGACGTCCTCATCAGTATCGTTGGAGACATAGCTAGGATCCAGGTCGACGTGCTCGACTCCGTTGTCCTCCGAAGCCTTTGCGGAAGGCGGAGGACTTTCAGGATTTCCCTTTTCAATGGGAGATTTCTCGCTAGAGTTTTGGTCCGAAGGTCATTCCTGCACGGCTCCAGGCCTGTCGAGTGGGGTTGCGAAGTCGAGTCTTTTCCCGCGGACATTAGTGGTTCCGCGGGGGCGGATTGCTCGAGTCCTTGCCGTTAAAGTTTCAACTTGTTTGGTCAAGGTGTTCACGAGCTTATCCTGTTCTTCCGACCTTTTTTCGTAGGTGACGAACATCTTTTTAAACTCCTCGAGCGCCGCGGCGTTTGCTGGTGCGTTGGCCGCGGATACGTCCGCTGCGAAAGTGTGGAGGTCAGTGCCACTGCTTCCGTTAAGAGGAGTCTGCACGTTATCCACGTCGTCAGTTGACATGTCTGGTTGAGCGTGATGTGGTTAAGAGTTAGATTAATCCGTACTCCCCCTCCTTCTAGCGCCTAACTGTGGGAACAAAAATTCGCACTGTCGATTTCTGTTTAAATAAGGAAACTAGGAAAGCCCTAATTTCCCAGAGGTCCCAGATATCTGCTAATACCACACGCCAAGCAATCAGAACACAAGAATAACGACGATAAAGTATAAGAAATCGAAAAGAGAGAAAAGTAGATCTTATTTCGAATTCGCGTTTGAGCATTACAACAAGGTAAGAGCCTGGGCTAAGAGCCTGGGCTATGAGAGCTGTCGGCGAGATTCCTAGTTCTAAAACCCTAAGACGGCAATAACCTAGTTGAGTCGCAGCTCGAATAACAAAAACGGAAATATGCCTAATTGCTCTAAGTGCTAAGTTTGCTCTGAGAAAAATCCTCTTCCATGCTTCTCGCCTAGCACTCCTTATATACTGGCTCCTAGGTTGGTTTACGCTTTTCCTCTTCTGCCCTTAAGCCGTCATAGCGTAAAAATGGAGATATTCCATTTTTTCCGATCTTCGTAATTATTTTCGTTTTTATCCGCGGAAACTTGACATTTATCTTTCCTTGTGAACCAAGCGTAAACCGTCATGCGGCTTATGGGCTGTTGGTTAAGAAATCGTAAGTTGGGCCTCGAGTCATCTCTTAGGTCCCTTTGGGCCGTCTTCTGACTTGAAGCGTTTATTTCGGCTTCTTTCGATAAAGAACAAACTTTCCGCGGTTTTTACCGTAAAGTTTGATCGATGATTTAGAATGGCGGGAAACATGAAATGGGTTCACCACGGTCTTCGGGAGATAGCATTGAAGGGTAGACGAGAATGCATGGACTAATGTCGTATCGACGTTTCGGAAGAGCTCGGTCGCTACGTAGCGATCGAGCGGAACAGACGCTCGGTCGCTACGTAGCAACCGAGCTTCGGCTCGAGCTCGGTCGCTACGTAGTGACCGATCTTTGGCTCGAGCTCGGTCGCTATGTAGCGACCGAGCGGAACGAACGCTCGGTCCCTATGTAGCGACCGAGCTTTGCCTCGAGCTCGGTCGCTACGTAGCGACCGGACAGCGTGCATGTGCAGTAGTAGCGTAATGACCGAGCTTGATTCGTCCGTATTCCGATCGTCATACTTGGACCTATCCGTAACTGGTGTGGGTATGTTTCCGATGGCTTATGTTCGATCTAAATATAATTCGAATGAAGCTTTATCTCGGGAACATACGTTGCGACGTTTTCCTGACCGAGCACGATTTGTTGCGAAAAGACATACTTGTATTTTGCGGGGATTTGGACGTTAACTTCGTCATAACCGTTTTTGACCCCAAGATCATTCTCCAAAGTCACCAATGGTTTCTGGTTTTGGCACTTGTTAACATAATGACCGATCATATGGCATTTGAAGCACCTAGTAGAATGAACTTTGCTTGTGGTTTTCACAGCTTTGTTTTTATCAAAAGAAAACACATTAGTTTACAAATCGAAATTTGAAAGAGAAGAAAGATTACCTCGTTTGAGATTATGCTGTTTTGGTGCAGAAGAAGTGTTGGCGTTTCACTTCTTTTTGAGTTGCTAAATAGTAAAAATTGCCTTATGCAACATCTTCTCCAAACTTGCATAAGTCTGAAGCTCGTTCTGATCAAGCAGATCACAGTTGCTTCTCTTGGCTTTTGTGAACGGATGATCACCATTTCTGACCCTCTTCTCATCATCATCGAACATGTTTTGCCTCTTCCTTTGGTTTTTTTTGTTTCTGCACAAAATCAAACTCATTAGAAGCAAAATGTTTCTTATCTCCAAAAAACAATTGTTTTTTTTTCCGGCACGGTTTTAAAAGGATAATAAACATCTAGTTGTAGTTTTGAAGCCTGATTTGATTTCTTGTGAAGTCCAAACATCCTGAAAAACACTTAACAAAAGAGTTAGCAAATAAAAATCCTCACACACTCAAAGTGTTTAGCTCACGATTGTTAGGTGATCACTCAGAGTTCTTTTCACTGGTTCAAACGATGATAGGCAGTCAAAAATTAGCAATCAAGAACCAAAACAACCTTTTATGGGTAAAAGAAAAGAGAAAGAAAGATGAAGAGATTTTTATATGGATCCGCCTTAACTGTCCTAAGATTGAGTTTCTCTTCAGCCAGCAGGGTTTCTCTTCCACCACTTCCCCTGGATTTCTCTTCAGAAGTGATTCAAGCCAAAACTTTACTCTCTTTTTTTTCTATTTTTTAATCGTTTTTTTGTTTTAATAACTGGTGATCACAAGGGAGTAAAGGAACAGCTCGGATCCACTAAGAAAAGAAAATCGTGGAGAGATGAGAAGATGAAATGAAAACAGACAAGCCAAAGTGGCTCTGATACCACTTCATACGTCCTGAATTGAAGGATCACTTTAGCTGGGTGTTGGATATGATCCGAGAAGGTAAATGACACTTCTGGAACTGAAATGGATTGAAAGGATCGTCAAGAGATGCGGAATGGCTCTTGATATACCCATGATCTAAGGCTAACCACGTAAGAAATAATGAATGTGTTGGCTAACCACCAAACAACACACAAAGATGAATTGGCTGACCACCAAATCAACAAGCCGGTTCACACCAATGAACTAGCTAAAGAACTCTCTCTCTCACTCAGAGAAAAGAAGAAACAAAATAAACTCAAACTTAGACTGATTTTATTTATGGAAGAGATTACATATTTATAATACTTGTAGTCAAAGAGAATTAGAGAGAATTGTGGGAAAACAATGCATAAAAAATAGAAACATTGACTAGAATATTATTAATGAGTCAAAGACTCAGTCTTCCATGCAGATTGGTCAAAGAAGACCCTTCGGTTCACATTCTGGTCAAGGAAACCCTTCGGCTACTATCCAGGTTCATCCGAACCTGATAGATGCACGGCGGTAACGATAAGGACTCATGCGGGACTGTCCGGATGGTATGCCAGGTGAGAATCCATGTCTGTCTTCAGGTTCTTCACGACCCAAGCTAAGTCTGGCTCGACTATTGTCTTTAGAATGTCGAGATAGTTGGGAAAGACGAGCTCTGGTACGGTCAGTTCAGTCGTCTGATCGTGGTTCCAGCCGAAACTCCATTCCGGACGAACGCGGGTCGATCCGGTACACGACTCGGTCAGTCTGATCGGTACGGTTGGATGGATGAACCTCGGTTGAATTGTTCAGAACGTCCTGATCTCAACGCGGAGCTGGTTCCATGTACTGATCCATGGACTGGGGCACATCACATGGTCCCGAACCTTGCTAGATCACTTTCGAACAGGTCCAGAACCTGGGAACACCTACTAGACTCTGGTCTACCTCGGGAAAATCAACTCTACTCAGGGTTAAAACGCGGTTCCGGCCTAAGAAAAACCTGAAAAAAAAAAGAATCACTAGAGCGATGTCCTGCCAAGGGTGTCTGCTGAGATAGAGCAACTCCGGTTGACTCAAGTGCACATGTTATTACCAGACAACGATGACGAAATCGAGAATGAAATCGAGAAATAAGGGGCAAACTGTTGGGAAAAAAAAATACTCAGATATAAAAATCTTCCAAGGCCTCGGGCAGGACACCGGCCTCCAGGTTCCTGCTGAGAGGAACCATGGTTCCGACCCCTGCAATCATCCCTGCCTCCGGGTAAAATGGAAGTTTTCTAATTAAAGGGATTCTTCCTTATTTCTGAATATGAAAGTGTTTAACCTACCTAACTGAAGCCTATGTGACTATATAAAGGGACCCCATTGTAGAAACCCGTTAAAAAAATAAATAAATAAAAAAGAGAGAGAGAGAATGGTCGAGTATCTTTGTGGTGGCCGAGTCTTAGGTGATAAAGATCGATCGAGAAGCTTTGAAGTACGAGGTGGGCGAAGAAATGATCGTGGGTGAACTATGAGTCGAATAAGTTGCTCGACCATAGTTAGAAGATGTCTTAGATTGATGTGAAGGACGTTTTGGAAGCACAACATTTTTGAAAGCACGACGGGTTATAAGCTCGACGTTTGGGAAGAATGACATTTCTTCAGCACGAAGTTTTCCGCGAAACTTCGTATCAGCGGAATATTATTTCAAAGATATTGGAAGCAGGATGGGAATTAAGCACGACGGGAAGCAAGCACGATAGGATCAAAGCACGACAGGAAAACCCGAAGTTGGGTGAAAACCCTAATTTCGGTATTATGAAATTATTCGAGGAAGCCGGAGGCTCGGAAAATATTTTTACAGGAAATCAGAATTCATCTGGAGTCTATTAAAAATATTTAGAGCATCAGAACGGGAGCGGAAAAATATTCGGGATTGATCGCGAGGCAGAAATTTGTCGGAAGGGTCAAAAATCGCGTAAACCGACCAAGAAGCTCGAGGTGTCTCTAAGTATATGGCCAGGACGTGATAACTACCATCTAAGCATCTGAGTGTCTACAAAAGCTCGAGGTGTCACCATGCATGGAAGCAGCACATGCAGCTTGACATGTAGAAGCACGAGGTGTCGTCGTATCTGCAACCGAAGCATGCTGATCGACACGTAGGGGAGCCGTGTGTCGCGACGCATGAACTCCAGCCATGAAGCTAGCCATCTGGACGTGTATGTGTCTCCTTTCATGTATCTTAGGCTTGTATGAAGACATGTGTGCGCCCGTGTGTCGCGGCGCATGCGACCGGAAACATGCGGGCTGACACACAGTCGCTCGTGTGGCTTCATCTTACTGGCCAGCGGTTTCTATAAATACCCCATACCTGCCTTCAGTTTCATTCATCCATCACACACCAAAATCACTCCCAAAACGTGGCTAGAGAGAGAAAGTGAAAGAAAGAAGTGGTTTTGATCATTTATAAATACCGATAATCCCCCGAGAAGGCGAGCTCTGTCCAATCGAAGATTCTCTACAATTGTGAGGCGGAAGCTCTGTCCAAATTATTCCGTCCAGTCATATTATTCTACAATCAAGTGGAGGTACCGTCTGGAGTTAGTTCAGATCCACGGGTTCAGATCAGTCGAAGTTCTGCTCGATACTCCGCCAGGAAGTCCGTAGAACTGTCCAGAAGCTAAAGGAAGTTCTGTCCGAGTCCATATCAGTTTGTCGAGGCCTGTCAGTTTCTTCATGGTAAAGCCAAGGTTGTGTCCAAGACAAGATCAGTCCAGTCCACTCCATTCAAGTCGTCCCTTGGGTTTTGGCCCAGTCTTCTCCGATCAACCAGCTGCTTCTCGCCTAGAACACTGTGAGTTGGTTTTGTGTGAATTCCATTTGGAATTTAGGGTAGAGTCCTTAGGGTTAATTTATTTATGGAACCGGACTCAGTTTAGCAAGGGCTAAGCTGAGATGAATGGAATTAAGACTGAGTTGATAACCTGACTAGGACTAGGGCTAGGATGCATCATGTTTTCTATTCTTG
>NC_027756.1:27249771-27250800 GCF_000695525.1 Brassica oleracea var. oleracea
CATGCTTCTCGCCTAGGACTCCTTATATACTGGCTCCAAGGTCGGTTTACGCTTTTTCCTTTCTGCACTTAAGCCGCCATAGCATAAAAATGGGGACATTCCATTTTTTCCGATCTTCGTAATTATCTTCAAAATTTCGTATTTATCTGCGGAAACTTGACATTTATCTTTCCTTGTGAACCAAGCGTAAACCGTCATGCGGCTTACGGGCTGTTGGTTAAGAAATCGTAAGTTGGGCCTCGAGTCATGTCTTAGGTCCCTTTGGGCCGTCTTCTGACTCGAAGCGTTTATCACGGCTTCTTTCGATAAAGAACGAACTTCCCGCGGTTTTTACCGTAAAGTTTGATCGATGACGTAGAATGGCGGGAAACATGAAATGGGTTAGCCACGGTCTTCGGGAGATAGCATCGAAGGGTAGACGAGAATGCATGGACTAATGTCGTATCGACGTTTCGGAAGAGCTCGGTCACTATGTAGCGACCGAGATTTGGCTAGCGACCGAGCGGGATGGATGCTTGGTCGCTACGTAGCGACCGGACAGCGTGCATGTGCGGTAGTAGCGTAATGACCGAGCTTGGTTCGTCCGTGTTTGGATCGTCATACTCAGACCTATCCGTAACCGGTCTAGGCATGTTTCCGATGGCTTATGCTTGATCTAAATAGAATTCGAACGAAGCTTTATCTCGGGAACATACGTTGTGACGTTCTCTTGACCGAGCATGATTTGTTGCGAAAGGACATACTTGTATTTTGCGGGGATTTGGACGTTAACTTCGTCGCAACCGTTTTCGACCCCAACAGTAATGGTTTGCTTAGCCTTAGCTTGTGAAGGGGGGTGGATATTAAAGCTATGTGGTATCATTGGTTGGCCGATCATGTTCTTGTTTGATTGTTGGTCGACCGGCTCATGATACTTGTATAGTCTAAGTGTCTAACACTACATGAGTACTGAACTCAGGCGTATATATGGTTAACTAGGGATTGGTTGTTGACTTGTTTTAATGCAGGTTCCCGTTACTTGAAGCTAGA
>NC_027756.1:27251093-27254355 GCF_000695525.1 Brassica oleracea var. oleracea
GAACTGGTCGAGGTCGTGGAGTAAATTTTGTGACTCTGACCGGATCCTTCCTAACCTATCACGTAGCTCTTCCGGACCATGGTGTTGGGTTGGACGGTCAGTCATGTTCTTGTTTGATTGTTGGTTGGCCGGTTGGCCTTTCATCTCCAACCCTTGGTGTGGGTCCTCCGTCGGTCATGTTCTTGTTTGATTGTTGGCCGGTGGGTCGACCTACGCTTAGGATGGTTCGGGGTGTTACAGAGGTGGTATCAGAGCATGGTTTCGTCCATGCTTCTGTAAATCATGATTTAATCGGTTTTGGAATTTTTTACTCGAGTCAAAATGAGTCACAAAAGGCATTAGGGAAACAGTCAGGTCCAGCAATACGATTTGTGGTTTAGAAAATAGGATTGAGGTAGCGGAATCTAGAATTGCTAGGTTGCTTGGTTAGAACTGTTAGGTTGCTGGTTAGTATTGCTAGGTTGTTGTTAGTAGACTGTTGGGATTAGTTGTCTACTAACTTGCGTGTGAGGTTTTCTTTTGAATTGCAGCGAGTAAGTGTGTTCGTTGATCGGAACTTTAAGGGATGAAAACCTTAAAGTGCAGGGAGTTCGAGGCCAAACCCAAACCCAAAGCGAAAGAGGAGAGACAAATACAGAGAACTAGGCTGTGGTATGGACTGGACATATGGTGAGGAACAAGACATTGTTGGGAAAGGACTTCATCAGTATTTGGGGAAAGGGAGATCGAGAAGGATTTGAGGAATCTGGACAAATTCGTATCATGGGGAATCAGAGTGTTATGGCAGAGCAACAGTATGAGATGATCCAACGATTATTCAACTGAGGACGATTGTGGAGGCCTTGAGGAGAACACTTAAGGAACCGTGGTGGACAGAGTAAAGAGGTTATGGAGACGAGTGGAGAATGTCGCGAAGATGAGCAATTGCGCAACTAAGAATTCGACGACGAATTCTATTAAGGGGGGGGGGGAGAATGTAGAAACCCGCTAAAAAAAAAGAGAGAATGGTCGAGTATCTTTGTGGTGGTTGAGTCTTAGGCGATAAAGATTGATCGAGAAGCTTTGAAGTACGAGGTGGGCGAATAAGTGATCGTGGGTGAACTATGAGTCGAATAAGTTACTCGACCATAGTTAGAAGATGTCTTAGATTGATGTGAAGGACGTTTTGGAAGCACAACATTTATGGAAGCACGACAGTTTAGAAGCTCGACGTTTGGGAAGAATGACATTTCTTCAGCACGAAGTTTTCCGCGAAACTTCGTATCAGCGGAATATTATTTCGAAAACATTGGAAGCAGGATGGGAATTAAGCACGATGGTAAGCAAGCACGACAGGATCAAAGCACGACGGGAAAACCCAAAGTTGGGCGAAAACCCTAATTTCGGTATTATGGAATTCTTCGAGGAAGCCGGAGGCTCGGAAAATATTTTTACAGGATATCAGAATTCATCTGGAGTCTATTAAAACTATTTAGAGCATCAGAACGGGAGAGGAAAAATATTCGGGATTGATCGCGAGTCAGAAATTTGCCGGAAGGATCAAAAATCGCGTAAACCGACCAAGAAGCTCGAGGTGTCTCTACGTATATGGCCAGGATGTGATAACTACCATTTAAGAAGCTGAGTGTCTAAAAAAGCTTGAGATGTCACCATGCATGGAAGCAGCACATGCAGCTTGACATGTAGAAGCACGAGGTGTCGTCGTATCTGCAACCGAAGCATGCTGATCGACATGTGTGTACTGGTGTGGCTTCTTGCATGCACTCCAGGCATGCGTGTATGTGTCTCCTTTCATGTATCTTAGGCACGTATGAAGACATGTGTGCGCCCGTGTGTCGCCGCGCATGCGACCAGAAGCATGCGGGCTGACACACAGTCGCTCGTGTGACCTCATCTTACTGGCCAGCGGTTTCTATAAATACCCCATACCTGCCTTCAGTTTCAATCATCCATCACACACCAAAATCACTCCTAAAACGTGGCTAGAGAGACAAAGTGAAAGAAAGAAGTGGTTTTGAGAGTATAGTCATTTCTAAATACCGATAATCCACCGAGAAGGCGAGCTCTGTCCAATCGAAGATTCTCTACAATTGTGAGGCGGAAGCTCTGTCCAAACGATTCCGTCCAAGCCAGTCATATTCTTCTACAATCAAGTGGAGGTACCGTCTGGAGTTAGTTCAGATCCACGGGTTCAGATCAGTCAAAGTTCTGCTCGATACTCTGCCGGGAAGTCCGAAGAACTGTCCAGAAGATAAAGGAGGTTCTGTCCGAGTCCAGATCAGTTTGTCGAGGCCTGTCAGTTTCTTCATGGTGAAGCCGAGGTTGTGTCCAAGACAAGATCAGTCCAGTCCACTCCATTCAAGTCGTCCTTTGGGTTTTGGCCAAGTCCTCTCCGATCAACCAGTTGCTTCTCGCCTAGAACACTGTGCTGTGAGTTGTTTTTGTGTGAATTCCATTTGGAATTTAGGGTAGATCGAGTAGCATATAGATTGGAATGATCACTCTATTGAATGGTAGAGTCCTTAGGGTTATTTTATTTATGGAACCGGACTCAGTTTAGCAAGGCTAAACTGAGATGAATGGAATTAAGACTGAGTTGATAACCTGACTAGGACTAGGGCTAGGATGCATCATGTTTTCTATTCTTTCGTATTGATATGGTTGAGTGCAGGTTTCCGTTATCTTTAAAGATAGTGTCGTAGCAGGAGGCCGAACTATCTGGGTAACGGTTTGATTGAGTAGATTGATTGAGTAGATTTAATTAAATGCTTGCTCGTTTAATTAATCTTGTTGATTGAGGTTAGTCATCTCTTGGTAAGGGAGTGACTAACTGGTTGAGTTGTTTAGTGATAATGTTGTTGTTTAGGAGATCTTTGGCCATATAGGCCGATCTCCTGGTTGTGATGTTGATACTACGGGTCCTATGCCATATAGGCTGGACTACGAGTATTGGGTTGATATTGTCGTAGACTCCTATATATTGTTTAGTTTTGGGTTGGAGTCTTGTCCCTTAGGTCTTTCCTAGGGATAATTGTGTCGAGTGTGTGTTATGCCAACAGCAGGTGCGAAATCCGCCCATGCTAGGCATGTTTTGGGGTGGACTAGTGTTTCCTCGCCCTCGTATTCAGCGGGTTCAAGGAAACCCCTTATTCGCTGGATCGGGAAGACTCAGACGAACGGGGTCATGTCCTATGGCTGAGTATTACACGACGGTGTAATGTGGCAGTGACCCGAGGGACTGTGGGCTGTCGCGCGGTGACCC
>NC_027756.1:27254775-27255451 GCF_000695525.1 Brassica oleracea var. oleracea
GGTGGATATTAAAGCTATGTGGTATCATTGGTTGGCCAATCATGTTCTTGTTTGATTGTTGGTCGACCGGCTCATGATACTTGTATAGTCTAAGTGTCTAACACTACATGAGTACTGAACTCAGGCGTATATATGGTTAACTAGGGATTGGTTGTTGACTTGTTTTAATGCAGGTTCCCGTTACTTGAAGCTAGATTATGGCAGGAGGCCAAGTCTAACTTAGTAACGGTTTGCTTAGCCTTAGCTTTTATAGCATGCTAGGGCTAGATTGATTGTTATTTTGGGTTGTCCGGGTTAGAGTCTAGGTTGCGGGTAGAGGCCGCCAGCTCACTGAGTAATACTAGATTACTCATCCAACTCCGTTGTCCATTTTGTAGGTCGCTTTAGGTAAGGATGATCGGATAGCTTGGTGCTGGACGTTAGGACCGCCGGAGTAGATTTCATGCCTTTTGTAAACGGTATTGCGTTATGTGTTTTTTGGCTCGATTTGGCATTAGGCCGGGCCGAGTTTTGAATTATTCAATTTATGAATATTTCTTAAATCAATAAATGTAATTGTTTTATATGCGCTTCATGAGTACTCTGATATTTGACTAGTACGGTGTAACACAACGTTAGGTCGTAGTACGGGTTGAAAAGCCTTAGGCCTCGATCTAACGGAAAACGCTAACTTTAG
>NC_027756.1:27255561-27265196 GCF_000695525.1 Brassica oleracea var. oleracea
GGGTCGTCCGTCGGTCATGTTCTTGTTTGATTGTTGGCTGGCCGGTTGGCCTTTCATCTCCAACCGTTGGTGTGGGTCGTCCGTCGGTCATGTTCTTGTTTGATTGTTGGCCGGTGGGTCGACCTATGCCTAGGACGGTTCGGGGTGTTACACCCATACTCTAGAATAAGGGATCAACATTCAGAGACTAAGAGATTATAGCTAGACAACTAGAACTAGAGTTTATACACCAAAACGTTGTAGTTCCTGCTCATTCAATCAATAAAACATCTCTTTGCTCTCTATTCTTGCTCATATTCCTGCTCTTCTATTGTTCTGTAGTACTCATAAAGATCCTACACAAAAATACCCTAACACTTCCAGGCTCATAAAATTGTAGCTGTAACGTCGTTCCCTACAAAAACAGTCCTGCACAAACCCGAAGTGTCAGGACGTCTGGCCAAATGGGCAATGGAACTGGGAGAATATGATGTTGTGTTTAGGCCAGTTACCGCTATCAAATCACAAGTCCTAGCATACTTCGTAGTGGAATTTTCTCCCACTACGCTTCCAGCCCTAGAACAGGAGATCAACCTCCGGAATGAAGGAGGAGAGACTGGAGAATGGACTCTACACGTAGACGGATCCAGTAATATCAGAGGAGCAGGAGTAAGAATAATACTCACCTCCACTGCAGAGAATACAACCTCGAGGGCCGTAAGATGCAATTTCAAGGTAACCAACAACGAAAGCAAGTATGAAGCCTTGTCAACGCTCGCCAAACAAATGGGGGCCGAGAACATCCAGGTCTTCAGCGACTCACAGCTAATAGTCAGCCAGGTGCAGGGAGAATATCAGGCCAAGGATGACAATATGATCAAATAACTGTCGATCACGAAGTGCCTAGTCGAAAGTTTCCAAAGCTAAAGTTTACGCATATCCCCAGTGAGCATAATTCCTAGGCCGGCCATGTGGCTAATCTAAGGTCTGCTCTCGAAACTAAAAGCCAGATGAGTATTCCCATGCTGGTGCTCTAGTGGCCAGCAAGGGAGAAGGAAGTGGAGCCTGAGGAAATTTTGGCCATCACAGAAGGATATCCAAATAGTCAAAACCTGGAAATAAATATCCTCCCTGAGGATCACAACGAAAATAGAAGGTGTTAGGGAAAAATATTCCAGGAAGAGATTACTCCAGCTTTCGTCTTTCAGGTCCCTGCCCCCAGGGTCTGGGTTCCTGCCTCTGGGTCCCGGGTCCCTGCCCCCAGGTTCGGGTTCCTACCTCCGGTCACGGGTCCCTGTCCCCGAGTCTGGGACATTTCTCCGTCTTCCAGGCCAAGTGATTTCTCCTGCCTTAAGATAAATGGAAATCTTCCATTTATCAGGTAACCAGTTTAGAGAAGAAGAAATCTTCCTAAATCCAAGAGAAAGGGGAAGTATTCCAATCTGATAAGCCGCCCTTGAGAAGAATGGAAATATTCTATTATCTAAGGATATATGGAATATTTCCAAACCCTAAGAGAAAGGCACGACTCCCACTATAAAGATAGGTTTCTAAACCTAAAGAAGGGGGAAGACGTTCATCTAAGAAAACACGTCCATCTAGGGAAACCACGTCCATCTATGAGAGAAAACATCCAGCTCCAAAGCTCACGAATTCGACAGCCGCCAAGGCTATATTTCACCCCGAGAAGACCTTCTCCTACGAGAGGTCTATGACAGGCTGATCCTGGCGATTACTACCATGAAGATGACGTCTTATGCTCTCTGCAGCAAGCCTACAACTCCACATACTGGCCCAGGCTACGATCTCCAGCTCACCGACAGGGACACTCCATGCTCATCAAAGCATATCAAAGCTCCATGCTCCCTACAGCATATCGACTACTCCACCATTTGTTCCGGCCATGCGCCCCCTAGAACAGATGGTTCCTATCACCTACGGAGCCACGTGCTCATAAGGCCATGGGCCCAACAAGGCCACATGTCCATCCAGGCTCCACGCCTCCATCAAAGCTATGTGCTCCTTAGGCCATGTGCCCACTAGGCTCATGCCCACTTAGGGTCTGCGCCTCCATAATTACATGAACTACGAACGGCTTAATCCCTCCCTGAAGGGTACGTAGGCAATCCCCCCTGAAGGATGCAGGTATAAATTCCAAACACCTTCCACGGTTCCTCCAGGACCGCCCTCTGATAGGCGGGACCATCAACTGAAGATCCAGAAGACCTTGTGGCCTTCACCATGGATAGGCAGTCCCTGCCTAAAGGTCAATCTCCCCCGCGGCTACTAAGACAACGACGACATATACTGGCCCATACCCGTATGGCAGTATCCTGAGAGCAAGACCTCCGGGTTCATCAACCACCTAAGCGGGAGAAAGAACTACGATAACCAGTCTCTTCCCTCCTATTATTCCGTAAAACTGAGCATAGATCGCTTGTACACAAAAATCCCCTAACATTTTGGCGCTAGAAGAAGGGCAGTCATATACTACGTGGCGATGTGATAGGTAGGAGGAACATTACGTGTATCCTCTCGAAAGTCTCTTAACCCCATCCACCTGGGGCAAAGAATGACTTACTCTCATCAGATCTAAAGCTCGCACAGCTGGGATCCCAGAACACTCCTCTAAGGGAGTATAACACCATGCTAACAGTTGTAGCATAATTCGACGCAAGAACTAGCACTGGGTCCCTGCAGGTTCCAGGTTCCAACTTGGAATCCCTCCTCAACCGCATTTGGTTTCACCGGTTCCAGGTCTCAACCACGAGTCAGACCTCTATAGTCTTTGGTTCCTGCTGGCTCCAGCTCTAATCTACTAGTATGACCTCTACAGTCTCTGGTCCCTGCCTACTCCCGGTCCCCGCCTGGAATCGCCCTTCAATAACATTTGGTTCCCCCCGGCTCCAGGTCTCAACCTCAGAGCCAGCCTCTACATTCCTTGGATCCAGCTGGTCATGGGTCTTAACTACATGTCACACCTCTACAAAAGTCGCACTCAATATTCCCAACCAGGGGCAGTCATCGCAAACATCAAAATCAGTGGATAGTCCACTAGCATTAATCTAGCAAGCCCCAGACACCACCAATGCGTCCAGGCTCATAACTCTGCCCCATAGGAGAAAGATGAAGGGCTCTGAAGCAGCACACCACATCTTTCGGCCGGGTTCACATCTTTGATAAGTTACATAAGCAGGGGAGTCAAAAGAAGAGTTCCTAGGAACACTGTAGGCACACTAGGCAACCACTAAGAGGTAACTGGAGAACCACCTTTCTCTTCAAGTTCTTGAATCTAAGTGGTAGTGGAATCCTATATAAGCCTCATAGCTAGGTGGATAGAAAGCCTTTGAGTACTCGTCAAGTTCCGTTGGAGTTGTTCAACAAAAGGAAGCCTGCCCAAGCGCCGCGAACACTGCTGCTCCACCTCCTGCAAAGGAGCCAGAGAAAATGCTAAACTCTACATGAAGGTATGCTGGTCTTTATATCCTCAACTCATTTGAAGCAAATGGGGGTAAAAGGAGCCGGAGAACACTTGTTCCCGCTAATTTTTATCCAAAAGAAAAAAGCCAAACCTCTGGTGTCCAGATCCCAGCTTCCAGGTTCCAGATCCTAGCTTCCAGGTTCAAGATCTCAGCTTCCAGGTTCCAGATCCCAGCTTCCAGGTTTTGGGTTCCAGCTTCCAGGTTCCAGATCCCAGCTTCTAGGTTCCGGATCTTAGACTGTTCACCTTATAAGGAGGTCAAACCCAATGACCCCACGAAACAGCAAGCACTGACCACCTTACTACGCTTTCCTGGCAATGTAACCTGATATACTTCTAAAGGAAGCTAAGGCGACGTGCGGGGAAACCAAGGGAAAATGAGCTAACTGTTAACCCAAGGGGCAACACACATCAACAAATCCCATCAACATGCATGTGGCGAAGGAGATTCAAGACGAGGCGACGAGTCATCGAATAACGTCCAGAAAATGTTGGGAATGGCTCACCCAAGTGGGGGCAGAGAACGGCTTGGACGCATCATTAAATGACATCATAAAACGCTAAGAGTGGCTCACCTAATCAGGAGCAGAGAGCAGCCATAACGAGTCATTGAACAAAGCCTACAAAAGGAGAATACACCAACCCCTGACAATGGATTCCGACTTCAGAACCGGATCAATTCCTACCTCTGGGTCAATTTGGGCTCGGGGTCATAGAAAATCATTCAACCCTCGCGATGAAAGCCCAAGGATGGATAACTGCTGTCACTACAAGATCCGAACATAAAGCCCTTCAGAAGATCATCTCCAGACGAGTCAAAAACCTGGGAATTTCCCCTAGACCCATGTCTACCTCAGGAAAGCTGATCCTTCTCCAGGCTCAAACACGGCCCAGACCAAAGAAGAACTCGGAAAAAGGGAAGAAATGTCCTGTCCACGATAAGCATGTAGAGATGGAACGACTCCGGTTGGCCAAAGTACACATGTTTTCTCCCGACTTCACCCATGAAATTGAAAGATAAGGGGCAAACTATTGGGAGTAAATAATTTTGGAAAATACTACTCCTGCTTCCGAGTAGGACCCTGGTCTCCAGACACCCGCATGAAGAAGTTCCGACTCCGGCTCTGACTACGAAGCTCCGGCTCCGACCACTGCTTCTATCCTTAACACCAGGTAAAAATGAAATGAAAAAACTCTTCAAACTCTCACACATGGAGCATCGTACGAAACATGCCAATCCCTGCAATAACGCAGAAGGCATAAGTACAAACGCAATGTACTGTATTTTAACTCAGAGTTTGTACAGGGAGCGACAATAACAACGGGTATGAGACATAAAGCAGGAATGGGTATGCGCAAGCCTAAGTATGCTGTCAAAACTACCTAGAACCCCTGTGCAGCCTAAAGCGCATCGGGGTCCCCAGAGTACCAATGTGAAAAGTACATGTATTTAAACGCTACGAGCTACGCGATACAGGGAATACATGGTATATATCCATTGCAAAAGTACTGTTATATACATGGAGCAAACTAAATCCTGCTTCTCCAGACGTGGAAAGCAGCGTAAGCCTGGCACTTGGGTTTTCACCCATACTAGCACCCTCTAAGTCCTGCAGAAGCAGCATGCAGCACGGGAACTCGATAGTGGCCAGCTTCTGAGCGGCAGAATGCGAAATCCCAACAGGTACCGGTAGTGGCCTCACCTAGGAAGGCAGAATACGGTCCCTTAAACTAAAACTCAAAGCCCCCGGGTTATTAAGAACCTTCGGGTCCCCAAGCAGTCTCCGGGTCCTGAACAAATTTCTTCCGGGCATGGAAAAGGTAAACCTCCAGGCTCTTTATAACCCCCGGGCCAAAAATCGACCTCCGGGTCCAAAAGCAACCTCCGGGTTCAAGTTGACCTCCGGGTCCTAAATACGACCTCAGGGTCTAGAACCTTCGGGTTCCCAAACGACCTTCAGGTCCCTAAACGACCTCCGGGTCCTAAATACGACCTCAGGGTCTAGAGGAACCTCCGGGTTCCCAAACGACCTCCGGGTCCCTAAACGACCTCCGGGTCCCTAAACGACTTCCAGGTCCTAAATACGACCTCAGGGTCTAGAGGAATCTCCAGGTTCCCAAACGACCTCCGGGTCGTTACTCAACCTTTGGGTTCTAAATGCGACCTCCAGGTCTAGGGCAGCCTCTAGACTCCAGAAATGACCTTCGGATCTCAACAACATCTCCGGATTCTGAAGCAATATCATGGTTCCATTCGATCCCAGAATCCATCTACTGAATTTCCGGGTCCATAAGAGAGACCTGCTATCTCTTGGGAAAAATTCACGAGTAACCTATCTACGAAAGGTGGAATGTGAAGCATCCCTATACTCCGGGTTCACGAGCTTAACACATATGGTTCCGTCTTTAAGTCTTCCCAAAGGGTAGCTGGACGACGCAAAGGAAGGCACTGCTCCAAAAAGCCTACCTAGGAATCAACAGGAGTCTACCCGGTGAAGACGACTTCGAGTCGAAAGGATATACGAGAAGGGCCCCTTGAAGGTCCACACAACCAACAGATTCCTTGACGACAGTCCATCCAGCCTCCGAGTTCCTGGACGAAAATCTATAAAACCTCCAGTTTAAGAAGAATCACGTCCCCGAACCTATGGGTTTCAGAAGAATGTACCTCTCAACCTTCAGATTTTGGGAGAGCATGCCCAGGATCCTCTGGATTCCATGAGAGCACAACGCAAGGTTATCCCAGCATTGATTGTGGCTTACCTCCGGGGACAGATTGCAGTACTACATAGTTGAGAGTTGCCAATAATCGATGGCAGAGTTCAACTAGTATCTCCACCTTCCTTAGTCGGCGTGGAAATTACTTCTCGCTGCAAACAAAAAGTCCAAGAGATCTACTCCGGTACCAAGAATCAACTAGGTTATCTCCAGGCACCAAGACAAACATGCTGAACGTCCCACCTACCAAAAGTCAAGGTACAATCCTGAGACGAGGCAAGAAGTTACAAAATCAACACCTCAAAGAGCATCAAGTATGCTAAACGCAACAAGGAGACCGACATAGAGACCCTCCTGAAAGTCCATTACAGCCTTTACAAGCTCGAGAGGCACAACTAAAGCCAGTAGAATCAAGCATGAGGATCCTCAGTTTCGGCCTCCGGCAAAATCAACACCTCAAAGAGCATCAAGTATGCTAAACGCAACAAGGAGACCGACATAGAGACCCTCCTGAAAGTCCATTACAGCCTTTACAAGCTCGAGAGGCACAAGCAAGGCCAGTAGAATCAAGCATGAGGATCCTCAGTTTCAGCCTCCGAGTCTTATTCAACCTCTTTTTCCTCTTGATCCTTAGCCTCGCCAAGATTCTCCCTCTCAGAATTCCTGAAAACTGTATTCCATGAAGAGATTACTCCAGCTTCCGTCTTCCAGGTCCCTGCCGCCAGGGTCCGGGTTCCTGCCTCTGGGTCCCGGGTCCCTGCCCCCAGGTTCGGGTTCTTGCCTCCGGTCACGGGTCCCTATCCCCGAGTCTGGGACCTTTCTCCGTCTTCCAGACCAAGTGATTTCTCCTGCCTTAAGATAAATGAAAATCTTCCATTTATCAGGTAACCAGCTTAGAGAAGAAGGAATCTTCCTAAATCCAAGACAAAGGGGAAGTATTCCAATATGATAAGCCGCCCTTGAGAAGAATGAAAATATTTTATTATCTAAGGATATATGAAATATTTCCAAACCCTAAGAGAAAGGTACGACTCTCACTATAAAGATAGGTTTCTAAACCTAAAGAAGGGGGATGACGTCCATCTAGGAAAACACGTCCATCTAGGGAGACCACGTCCATCTATCAGAGAAAACATCCAGCTCCAGAGCTCACGAATTCGACAGCCACCAAGGCTATATTTCACCCCGAGAAGACCTTCTCCTACAAGAGGTCTATGACAGGCTGATCCCGGCGATTACTACCATGAAAATGACGTCCTATGCTCTCTGCAGCACGCCTACAACTCCACATACTAGCCCAGGCCACGATCTCCAGCTCACCAAAGCATATCGAAGCTCCATGCTCCCTACAGCATATCGACTACTCCACCATATGTTCCGGCCATGCGCCTCCTAGAACAGATGGTTCCTATCTCCTACGGAGCCACGTGGTCATAAGGCCATGTGCCCAACAAGGCCATGTGCCCATCCAGGCTCCACTCCTCCATCAGAGCTATGTGCTCCTTAGGCCATGTACCCACTAGGCTACGAGCCCACTTAGGCTCCGCGCCTCCATCAATACATGAACTACGAATGGCTTGATCCCTCCCTGAAGGGTACGTAGGCAATCCCCCCTGAAGGATGCAGCTATAAATCCCAAACACCTTCCACGGTTCCTCTAGGACCGCCCTCTGATAGGCGGGACCATCAACTGTAGATCCAGAAGACCCTGTGGCCTTCACCACTGATAGGCAGTCCCTGCCTAACGGTCAATCTCCCCCGCGGCTACAAAGACACCGACGACATATACTGGCCCATACCCGTATGGCAGTATCCTGAGAGCAAGACCTCCGGGTTCATCAACCACTTAAGCGGGAGAAAGCACTACGACAACTAGTCTCTTCCCTCCTACCATTCCGTAGAACTGAGCACGGATCGATTGTACAAAAAAAGTCCCTAACATAAGGATCAAGAAGCACGCAGCAAGATATACTGTATTTTCCAGGAGAAATTGTTCAGAAGATCCTTCTTCGGCCGTTACCTGCGATGCATCACACCGAGAGAGGCCGCTATAATACTCGAAGAATTGCATGAGGGAGAGTGCGGTTCTCATTCGAGCGGCCGAAGCCTGGTATTAAGAGCCAGAAGAGCCGGCTACTATTGGCCCACCATGGCGGAAGACGCAAAAAACATGCCAAATATCGTGCCAAAGGCATGCTCCGGTTTCCAAGCTTCCCCCAGAATACCTCAAATCCGTAAGCTCTCCCTGGACTTTCAGGAAATGGGGCATGGATATAGTAGGAAAATTCCCGATAGCTCCGGGGCAGAAAGTCTTCCTCCTGATAGTCACCGACTACTTCTCCAAATGGGTGGAAGCCGAAGCATTGAGCAAGATAACTGATCTCCAGATCCAAAAATTCTTGTGTGTCCCGCAAGAGATCATTACTGATAATGGACCCCAGTTACGAGCCATAAGTTCAAAGATATTTGAAAGAACTGGGGCATAAAGCTTACCTTCGCCACACCAAGATATCCTCAGTCCAATGAACAAGCGTAATCTACCGACAAGACGGTGGTAAACATGATAAAAAAAATGCCTCGAAGATGCTCATGGGAGAAGGGCAGAAGAATTACACAGAGTTATGTGGGCCTATAGTACCACGTCCAAAACGGCCACACAGGAAACTCCCTACTCATTGGTCTACGACACAGGCTATTATACCAACGGAGGTGCACGTAAAAATGACTGTATCAGAACCTCTCTCAGGAAGAAAACGATGAGCTAATGGCCTTGAGCCTCAACCTGCTCGATGAAAAGAGAGAGCCAACAACGCTAAGAAACTGGTCCTACCATCAAGACATCGCCAAAAGCTACAACAAAAGAGTCAGAACTAGGACCTTCCAGCAAGGAGACCGGGTTCTTCGACGGGTCTTCGAAAATAAGAAAAACAAACCAGCTAGGAAGCTTGTGCCCGAATGGAAGGGCCCCTATAAGGTAATCGAGGTACGAGGAGCATAAGCCTATAGGCTGCAAGACATCAATGGCAAGATTCAACCAAACTGTTGGAATGCCCTGCACCTCAAAACTTCTCATTTTTATATATGATCTTCGGATCACACTTTACATTGCTATACTACCTATTATTTAACCATTATGGTTTCCTGCTCCTACTTTACACAAAACTTCTCCGGACTGAGCATATATAATAAAAATTAGTTCCGACTAAGGGAGTAGCAGGAATACCAATATACTAAAAGGGGTATACGAGTTGGATCAGGTCTCAAGAGACTTCCGATCTTGGCCAACCCTTTGCCTAAGTGGTATGTCCACAGTAACGACAATGGGTATACGAAAAATAAATTAGATTTGATCCATAAAGATAAAGAACTGAATGACTTAATGAGTGAATATGTAAGAATCTAGCTTTAAGAAACATGTCGACAAAGTGAATGAGAATTTAGAGGAAAATGAGGGAGG
>NC_027756.1:27265376-27271416 GCF_000695525.1 Brassica oleracea var. oleracea
GGTGGGGGGGAGAGGGGAAATTTTCTTCATAGCTTTTGACCCAGAAAAAAGAACATAGACATAACTAAAATGTTTTTTCTTGGGGAGTCCTGAATTATCTCTCCTATGCTCTTCTCCTTGTTTTAATGCTTTTAAGTTGTGATTAGCGTTTTCATTTACTTTACCAAATTTTAGTTTTTGATGCTATTTATTTTAATCGACGTTTCTGATCAGAACGTTTGCTTAATTACTATTTTCAAATGATTTTATGTTCATTCTAAAATTGAGATTGACCATATAGGCTTGTATGTGTTATTCAATACAAGCCTTACACTTCATTTATGTTGTTCATTTTGTTTTCTTCGTCTGGTTTAGTTTTACTGACCTTAAATCTTGTGTTGGAGTTTACATAGTGTTTTAAAAATCGCTTTAGACAGTATCTAGGTGCTAGGTCCTCCAAAACTGTGGCGATTATCTTGTAAACCATCTAAAATCTAAACAAAATGTTTACGGTATTTTTCTCTCTCCTCAAAACTTTTCTCCATCCTCTCTCCTCAGAGTTCCTCCCTCTTTGACGTCTCCACCGGCTCTGGCGACCGGCGGTGGCGCGCGTGGTAGTCGGGATCCCTCTCCTCTTCCTCTTTGTATTTTGCTCCGTTTCTCTCATATTCCTCTTCTCCATCGTCTTGCTCGGTGTTCTGGTTTGGTCCTCCGGCATGGTTCGTTCTGTCTGCGGTTGGTGGATCCTGGTCCGGTGTGTCGGTGCGGCGGGGTGGGCTGTGAGTGAACGGAGTCGGTTTTAAGGGTTCGGCGGCGGCGATTGGATGAGGTTTTCATTTTTCTCGATCTAGTCCTCTGCCGGCGGTGGGAGCGCGTGAACGTGGTTGTAAGGCTCCTCTTTTAAGATCCGGTGGTCTTGCCTTCAAGCTATCGTTTTGGAGTGGAGTGGAAGTGGTACGGTGTCGTCGGAGTTCTGTCTTTGCTTGGGGTCCAGTGAGGCGCCTCATTCTCCATTCGGCCAAGTCAAGTGGTACTTTGGGGCTATTTCTTAAGGCGCGTATATTGTGGTTCCGGTTGCTGTATGGTTGCCGGTCTGCGGTGGTTGTCGTGTGCGGTCGTCGGATTGTTTCTGGGCTGGGCCGTCTATGACCTGCGCCTAGAACTCTCTGGTAGTCGCTATTTCTTTCTCTTCACGTTTCTCGTCGCTCTTGTGCTGTTACATCACATATGCTCAGTGTGATGCCTTCTCCTTTCCGTTTCTTCGGGGTTCTCAACGGTCTCCTCCGTTGATGTCTCTCCGACGAGGCTTTATAGAGCTCCCATCGGTTCTCGGTGTGAGCGCGAGGCAAGGTTTCAAACCTCCGTTTGAGTCTCGGAGCTCTATTTCCTTGAAGGAGACTCGCGTGTGATGATTGGCCATCCCAGCTCCATTTTCAGGTCGCTTCTATCTCTATATTATAGGTTTGGGCGAGCGGCTCAGGATGTGGCTCTCATCGCTCCCTGTCTTCTTGCATCTGCTCGCATTATGTTCTGAAGCCGAGCATAATAATTGTGATTTTGGTGGTCTTGGGACGTCAAGCCAGATTGGCGCTCTAGTGTGCTTGATACAAGTGGAGGTTCTTAGCTCGGGTCTCAGGCTCTTCTACCGGTGGTGGTTGGTGGCTTGTGATTCCTTCAGCCTGTCTATGAAAAGCTGCGTGTGGTCGGTGTCGATCTTTTGGAGTAGCGCTTTGGGCAAGCCGATTTCTACCGAGCGTGGCCTCATATTTTATCAAAGGCTCCGAACCCATTTGGCAATGCTGCAGTATCGGCCAGTCTATCCTTCCGCTAGTGTTTTGTGTGCTTGTGTTTATATGTTAATGTTATGTCTTTTGATCCTCTAATGTTGCTTCTTCTTTCTTCGGTCTTTTCTGCTACTAGTATTCTTTGTAATTTCTGTCAAAAACTTAAAACTTTGGTATAAAACTTAACATTTACGCCAAAAAAAATCTAAACAAGTATAATATTATAATAAAAATTATTATGATTTATTATTTATAAATTATAGCAATTTATATATTATAATATAGAATCTTACGTAAATAAAATACTATGAATTTTATCATTTTTATATAATAATATTTAATATTATATATTATATATTTAGTTTATTATTATATTTTTTAAACGCCTAAACTATTTAACTAATAGTGACGTCCAATTAATCGTTTTAGACGGTTTTAGGTGTTAGACGTTGAGTCATCGTCACCTAGCACCTAGCACTTTTCTTTAACTCTGGGAATAGTTTTTTTTCATTGTATTTTAAATTTTTTTTTATCAATACTGTATTTTAAGTTAGTTATTATATATGAACGTGTACATATACTTTTCCTCGTCATAAGGCCGATCCCTGCTTATCAAAACAACTTAACAATATTATTTTATGAAAAGAAGTTAAAAGAACACGAGTTAGCAATAGCGTCGACGTGTGTTCGAGAGATCACGAGATGTAACAATAAAAAGCTGCTTACTTTGCTTTACCTAACATCTCCATCTCAATTTCTACATATTCTTTCCGTAGTTTAGTTAGTCTCTTGTTTACTCATGTCGAAATGTGTCTCAGCTTCTCCTACCTCCCAAGCATTCATATTTACCCTCACGTATATATTGAATCCGATATTCTATGGTATATTCCAGAAACAATAATCAATCATAGATGTCTACTTTTATAGCAAAGAGTCTCGGGTCCATTGTCTCTATTGTAGCAAGATTTTTCTCTTTCCGACGCCGTCCTAAGTCTAATACAAGACCCACCACACATATCAGCTACTTCAGGATGTCTAAGAAGCGCCCACTTTCTTTGCAGGTTATTTTCTCTCTTTGAAATCAAGCCCATTGTTGCCTCTAACGCAATCGCAATATAGGCACTGGCTTTTTTTTCCTTTTTCAATTCGTTTCGGCTTCATTTCGAAATTTTGTACGGAGTTAGAATCAAAATACTTTCCATTCAGTTTGGTTTGGAATGATAATAATGATGAAATAAAAAATATACATTATAATGATACTTTTGCCATATGGTGGTATATATCGTAAATAAACATATAACAATGGTTGGTTCTAGCTAGAATTGTTGTACTATTTCAGTAATAATTGTAGAACCAATAGGACACATAAAAGGCGAGACCAGATGTCCACGGTGTTTGCTGGATCATTTAATTTGTTTAGCTTTCGATGAATTTGTTTTATTTGAGTATATGCAGAACGGATTAGCTTACTTTTGTTAAATGTGCTCCATTAAATGACAATTCCAATGCCCTACCTGGTTTCTATATATTCTGTTAATCCGTTTGACAGAAATTCTAGTTTTCATGTATACATCCAAAGTTTCTCATACGAAACCTAAAGCTTTGTGTTGGTCCTTCGCGTAGACGGTTGATCTCAAGGTCAGGATGTGTTGCACTGGTTGTGTCAGGATCGTTAGGAAGGCAATCTCAAAACTCCGGGGTAACAAAATAAACCCACAAGCATAAAGCCACCCATTTAAAAAAAAAAACATAAAACCACTCTATGATGTTATATTATTAATTTATAAAAATATGAACTCTTACATTTTATTGAATTTAGAGAAATATTAAATTATGTTGTGTTTATTTGGATCAAGAAATTAATCCAGAATTAAATTTTATTAATTTATCAGATATTCATTAATTGATGTTACACTGTACATAATCAGTTAATAATCTCTCTTGTTAAAGACAAGGTTATATTTAATGAAATTGGTTGAAATCACAGGAGTTGATTCAGTAGAGGTGGAGAGAGAGATGGGAAGAGTGAGAGTGGTGGGATACGTCGACAGAAACAAAGTGCTCAAAGCCGTGAGACGAGCCGGGAAGAGAGCTGAGTTTTGGCCATACCCTGAGCCTCCACTTTACTTCACATCTACTCAAAACTATTTTGTTGATCCCTCAAAAGAGTTTAAAGAGAGTTATAACTATTACAGACATGGTTACAATGGTACGGAACAACATGGTAATATCCCTGTAGGTAGTCGTGGAGACGACAGGGTTAGTAATATGTTTAATGACGATAACGTCAATGCATGCAGTGTCATGTAGCTGCTTAAAAACGACTGAAAACTTGACGCAAAACTAAATACTAATAGAATAAAACATGAGAAGTTCTTTTTTTTTTCTAATTTGTATTGCAACATTTTATGATGTGTAAAACAAAATTACTGTTGTCAGAAAAATCGAAGATTTAATGTGGAGTGTATACAATGTTGACATGAAGTGATAAATAACAAGAGAAGAGAGTTCAAAAGAGTTTAAGAGAGTTCAAGAAACTTAAAATAAACAGTAACTCCGTGAATAGTAACTTCAATTATTTTGGTTGCTCTAGAAAAATAAACCTACTAATAATCTTTTAGCCACCGATATAAAAATTAAGGAAATCATTTCTTTCCTTCTCTTTCTTGTTTTTCATGTTCTTCAGTTTCAAGCAAGTAAACCTCTCTAAATCGTTCTCTAAGTGTTGAACCGATGAATAAGGTGGGAGTTTCTCCATTGGAAAGCAAAACCTGTACTACAACCTGGATATGTATGTACTCTAGAAAAATCAGTTAATTTCCACGTCAACAGAATCCAACGATCTCAATCAGTACATGTACACATGAGCTGTCCAGATACATACACCAACACTTAATTAATTCACATTCAATACGCCAACTAAAAAAATACAGTTTTCAAATACATTGACCAATTGACATTTAGTCAAAAGTAACCAAATATAAGTTGTCAGTTACTATTGGCTTACTCGTCTACCAGAGATTAATACGTGGCTTTTATGTTGAAAAAAATAATAGTTATTAAAAACATTTACTTTAAAATTAGTTGAAATTTTTTTTTTGTAAATGAAAAAAGTATCTCATGCCAATTAGAGTAAAGGGGGTATATTTTGTTTGGTTATTCTGGAGGTTGAAGGTTTTTGGGAGGTTTAGCGCTCTTGGTAGGGGTTAGAGGCTGATTGGTTTTTGTGATCCAGATGGTATGTCATCTTTGAACTTCTGTAGATGTATGTTGGTTTCGTTTATATATAAATTTCAATTTGAGGAAAAAAAAATTAGTTGAACAAGGCATCGAAACCAAGCTAGAGCAACCACTATACCACTCAATCACTATTTATGTAAAATTATAGTTTTGTAAGGGCATATATTAAGAATATTTATGTAATACCAATTTAGAAAGAATTACATTTCATTTAAAAATGTATCAGGTAAAATTTATTCTGGTACAATTCATTTTATTTTAAATTTCATAATATTATATAAATTTTTGATAATTTTGAACCGAGTTAACTTATTTTGTATATATTAAAAACAAATTTTGACATGTATATATAGGAAATGAACATGTAAATAATAAAAATATCTTATGTTAGTTGGTGATATATATTTCGTAAATTTTTGTTAGAATTCAATCATATAGTTAATATTCGAAATACATGTATCATTAACGAAAAAAAGAAATAGAAATTCACTACAAGAAAACGTTTCCATAACAACGAAGATTTACGACGAATATATTTCCTCGTAAATTTACATGGTGTTTACAACGCAGTTACGAGGAGACCAAATTTCGTCGTAAACTCCATGTAAATTTACGAGGAAATATTTTCTTCGTAAAGTCCATGTAAGTTTACGACGAAAGTACGTGGAATGAGAAATACGTCATAATCGTTACATCGACATTACAACGAAACATGTTACCGTTATATTTAGGTGAAAACGTGTATTCAATGTGCTTTAATTTACCTAATTTCGTCGTAAAGTCGTTGTAAATATTATGTTAAAACCATGTAAAATCCATGTAAAACATTCCTTGTAAAATCATTGTTATATTTCAACTACCCAACTCGAAAATTTCTCTATATATATGTCATTTCCCACAACTCTCTTCCTCACAACACACAAACGGAAAAAAAAATCAAAAAAAAAATTCAAAAAAAAATCTAAGAAAAAAATGGCCGGTGGCGGTAGTATTTACGAGTTACGGAGTTGGATGTATTTGCACAAAGATTCCGACGG
>NC_027756.1:27274556-27274969 GCF_000695525.1 Brassica oleracea var. oleracea
TTGTAAAATCGTTGTAAAAATAACACGGGCATGGTAACTTCGTCGTAAATGGTTAAATAAATTCCACGTAATTTCGTCGTAAATGGAAAAAGACGGGCCTGGTAACTTCGTCGTAAACGGAAAAGCCTGGTAAATCGATTCGCCGTAATTTCGTCGTAATGGAAAAAGACGGGCCTGGTAACTTCGTCGTAAACGGAAAAACGCGGGTGTGGTAACTTCGTCGTAATATTACGTCGCGTTTACGACAAAACGTTTTCTATATATTGAGACGCAGAGAGCGAGGCTGCCTCGTTCATTCCTCCCAAACTCCTTTGCTCTCCCTCTAAGGTACACTCCCTTTCCTCTTCTATTTTTTTTTAAGTTAGTTTAGGTGATTAATTAGTTAGGTAATTAGTTTAGGTGATTAGTTAGGT
>NC_027756.1:27275030-27275245 GCF_000695525.1 Brassica oleracea var. oleracea
GAATAATTTTTTAATTATGTCGTAATTGATTAAATTTATTTTAATTTTTTTTAGATGGCTCCTAGGAGGAAACCAGCAGCACCTACTTATGCCAGTTGTTTGGCAATGGTTCCGGTACATCTTCTTCCTGTCCATCGTCTTCCGATGCAGTTCCAGACTCTCAGACTTCTCAGAGAGTTTCTTCGAGTCCTCCTCTTCCACCGCAGATGCCTCCA
>NC_027756.1:27275357-27275587 GCF_000695525.1 Brassica oleracea var. oleracea
GGGTTTGGATGTTCTAGACCCCGATAGACCCCGAAGAACTTATTGGTAAGTTATTAATTTTTATTACATTAAAATTTAAATTATTTTTATTTTCTAACAGTTAAATTGTTTTTTTTCAGGTTTGGGGCTAACAGCCGGAGCGTTTCGGCGACGATTAAGGGTTACTACGACGGGGCATATCCGAACTGGAGCAAGACACCAAATCACGTTAAGATCACTTGGTTTAAATG
>NC_027756.1:27276601-27292271 GCF_000695525.1 Brassica oleracea var. oleracea
AGCCGCTCTTGGGTTGCCAGTACGAGATCCCCAAGAGTCCGATCCAACCCGTCAACAGCCGAGCAACCCCACCGACTACTTCGAGGATATGTAGTTTTTTTTATATTTCTGTTTGTATTATGAATTTAAATATTATTGTATGACTTTTAAATGCTTTTTTTTTAAAATATGTTTTTCATTTTCATATTTCGTTTTAAAATTTAAATTATTTTAAATTCCGAATATTAAATAAATTCAAATTTATTATATATATTAATAATAAGAATCGAAGAAAACTTCACGTAAATGTTTACGAGTGATTAGCGTCGAAAGATTTACGAGGGTTTTACATCGAAATGTTTACGTGTTCTTTACAACGAAAGTATTTACGTCTGCTTTACATCGAAACAGTTACGTGGAGTTTACCACGAAAGTTACATCTCGTTTACGACGAAACCTTGCCCTGCGCTTTACGAAGAATTTATGTCATCGTAAACGTAACAAGTCGTTTACGACGAAATCTCCGTTACGACGGACGTTTTACAACGAAACGTATTTCGAGGTTAATTCGTCGTAAATACTAAACTCTAAATCAAAAACACTAAACACTAAAACACCCAAGGGTTTAGGATTTAAGGTTTAGGGTTTAGTGTTTTAGTGTTTAGCGTTTACGATTTATCAAAAGGTTTACGGTTTACCCAAAGGTTGAAGATTTAGGATTTATGGTTTACTGTTTTGCTGACAACGTTAAAGATATATATTTACAAAAAAAAAAAATTTGTAACTACTATTATTATTTATTTTCTTACCTTTTTATTTTAAAAACATAATATATAACTTGACAATATTTTGTTTTTTTTAAGATATCGAATATGAAAGAACACAATTCTATTGGTTAGTGAACCCAATAATAAGTCTTAAAATAATACATGTTTAATACTCGTATTTTTCATAGTATACATAGTTTTAGAAGTATTTTTCACATTTGAATACCACTTTTGTACTTTTTAGATATTGTGACCAATTAAATTATGTATTTTTTTAAAAAATAGTTGATATATGATATTTTTTTTTAAAGTAACAACTTTCTTAATATTAATATCTTTAGCTCTGTGAAAAAAAAAAGTTTTTACCTAAAACTACATAAATTTCTTTTACATGAGAAACTGAACCAACTATGCTACGTTACTGAGCTAGAGAAGTTTTGCTAGGAAAAGTGTATGTAGACTAGATTGCAATGAGTCCTCTGTATGTGTATGCGAATCTGGCTTTGAATGCTAAATAGTGCATCAACTTTCTGATCAATCTTTGTCCTGTCATTCAAATTCTTGAATGTTAAGAGCATAACTCTCTACCATTCTTTCTAAACTGTCCACAGCGTAAGATAAGATGTGTCAGTTATAGACTTTGAAGCAAATATGTTTATGGCTCACGGAAGGGAAAAAATAAGCCTTAAAAGTGGGGAAATACAAATAATGTTCAAGAAAAATGCTTCGGAAATGCATGTGAACTACAAAAGAGGACCAACGCGGGTCCTTGAAACTCAACCTATGTCGTGAGTTCCATAATGGCGGAAACGATATCTCCATCATTAGTCTTAAGAGCCTTAACGGCTTTGGCCTTTGAGACACCAGCTTGAGTCATCACAAGATCAATGTCCTTAGCTTCAACACCAGTCTCATCAACATCATCATCATCATCATCTTCCTCCTCTTGTGCAACAGTGACTGCTTCAGAGGCATCAGCGTTGGGGATCATAGACGCAACATCAGGCATCTTGAACCTCTGAGCAGCTTGGGCTTGTAGCTGAGAGCTCATATCATCAATCTTGGCCTCACCGAATATCACATAGGTCTCAGAGTTGGGACTCTTGAACACATCTGGCTTCGAGATGACAAACAAAACCTGAGGTATATGCAAGAACACACAGAATCAAAAACATTGATGTACAAAAAATATTTGAAAAATGTCAATAAAGGCGTGTGTTCTTACGTTCTTTGATCTCTTGATTGTGACTCTGCTAACATCAGTGACAGGTTTCATTCCAAGTTTCAGCATTGCTTTGCGGCTTTTCTTCTCGCTTCTACTTTGCTTTGAGCTCTCATTCTGACCAGCTCCTTCACACACAACAACATAAGCCAAACTCTTTATCATTGTAAGTCCAAAGAAATGTAATACAACGCATAACCAGCAAGCCTTGTGAAGCAGTAATGAAGAGACTAACAAAGATTCTATCACTCAACAACCGAGAAACAGAACAGATTCAATCACTAATACACACAACGAAGAGAATCAAATCTAGAAAAGAGGAATATACCATCGACGTTATCGTCTTCGTCGTCATCAATATCATCTTCTTCCTCTCCATCTTTCACATCCTCAACAACGACATCATTGTCGTTCTACTCCACCCAAAATCAATCGTCAAACAACGAGAAATTGAAACAGCTCCTCAATAGAGAGAAAGAGAAGAAAACGAACCTGGAGCTTCATTTGCTCTTTGATGGCATCGATCAACTGCTCCTCAGTGTTAACTTCTTCAATGACTGGGCCTGGCATCTTCTTCAACCTCTTATCTTCTTCTTCCTTCGTAACGAACGAAACCCTTAGAACAGCGCAGCGTGACCTTAGATATTGAGAGGCGTAAACAACTGCTTGGGCCTTACCCTAAATTAAGCCCGGTTTAATTAAATGGGCCCAAACGAATAATGTAACCTGTATACATTAAATATAAGTCGACAATATTTGTTTTCGTCAGGTATCGACGACTATTACTGCAGCAATAAATGAAGATCTTACAGCTCCGGTAACTTATTGGAAGGTCAAATCAGCTTTGTTCGCTATGCACCTAAAAAAACTTCAGGACCTGATGGAATGACAGCTCTTTTCTATCAGAAGTTTTGGGATATTGTCAAAAATGATTTAACTCGTACAATCAATTCCTTTTTGAGGGATCAATGGTGCAGGGACTGAATGACATGAACATCTGCTTAATCCCGAAGACAACGAAACCAAATGAAATGACAAAGTTTAGACCTATCAGTCTATGCAATGTCAGTTATAAGATAATATCTAAGGTCTTATGCCAAAGATTGAAGAAGGTTCTTCCACAGCGGATATCTGAGACTCAATCAGCCTTTGTTGCTGGTAGACAGATTACAGATAATATCATGATAGCTCAGGAGATGTTTCACGCATTGAGAACCAAACCGGGAGGACGGGTAAAGAGAATGGCCATAAAAACGGATATGAGCATACGATAGGATGTAATGGTCATTCATTGAGGAAGTCATGAGAAAGATGGGTTTTTCTGAGATATGGATTGACTGGATTATGAGATGCATCACCTCGGTCAAGTATAAAATCCTCATGAATGGAGAACCAAGGGGAAACATTGTTCATGGAAGAGGTTTACGTCAAGGAGATCCTTTGTCTCCTTTCATATTTATTCTATGTACGGAAGTGCTCGTTAGCCATCTTAATCAAGCAGAGAATCAAGGGAAGATAACGGGGATGCGAGTCGCACGCGCTAGCCCTCAGGTATCTCACCTTCTCTTTGCTGATGATAGCCTTTTCTTCTGTGTGAATGTGAAGAAGTTATGAAAGTAGTCAGGAAATATGGAAAAGCATAAGGCCAATGTATTAATTTTGATAAATCCTCATTACTCTTTGGTAAAAGGATTCCAGCGAATGATCGACAGCAGATCAAAAATACACTTGGTATTCAAAACGAAGGCGGGATGGGTTCCTACTTAGGAATCGCAGAGGATATTAGTGGATCAAAGTGTAAACTATTTGCTTTCTTAAAAGAGAAACTATTACATAGAGTGAATGGTTGGACTGGTCGTTGGTTATCTAAGGGAGGAAAGGAAGTTTTAATCAAGTCTATCTTGTTAGCTCTTCCGACTTATGTCATGTCCAGTTTCCTGCTTCCTTTGGAGATATGTGAGAACTTAGCAAGTGCCATTGCCCAATTCTGGTGGAGCTCGAATCCACCAAAAAGAGGAATTCACTGGGCAAAATGGGAAAAAATGTGTGCGCCGCGAGAGGAGGGAGGAATTGACTTCCGTATGATCCATGAATTCAATCTAGCTCTTTTGGCTAAACAGCTTTGGCGTCTTGTTCAATTTCCAGACTCATTAGTGGCGAGAGTTCTTCGGGGAAAATATTATCGTCTGAGTTCGCCATTGCGAACTGGCGCAGTGGATACCCCATCGTATGTATGGACGAGTATTATAGCTGCGAGGAAGCTATTAGTTTTGGGTATCAGAAGCAAAGTGCATTCAGGATATGAAATTAATGTATGGGAGGATCCTTGGATTCCTTCGATGCCAGCAAGACCGGCTCGCGCCCGGGTCCCAGTAGTAAACCCAAAGATGACCGTCAGCAGCCTTATTAATTTTGAATCAAAGGATTGGGATGCTCGATTATTGGAACAATATGTGGATCACGAGGATATACCGATAATCCAGAGTCTGGCCATAAGCCCTACTCACCGACGTGATACATTTTGCCGGAGTTACACCAAGAATGGTCAATATACTGTCAAGTCTGGATACTGGGTTGCTACAAATTTGATGAGAGATAAAGAGGATAAAGAAGTTCTACAACCCAGCATAACCAAACTCCAAGCCTTTGCTTGGAAGATGAATGCGCCACAAAATATTTGTCATCTTATTTGGAAACTAATCTCAGGACAGATAGTGGTAACGAGGAATCTGGTACGTCGCAATATGCGATGCGATAATTATTGCCCAAGAAGTGGAGAGCCAGAAGAGACTGTTACTCATGCGATCTTTGAATGTCCACCGGCCATACAAGCATGGGAATTATCTTCAACACCTTCGATCCCTCAAATCTTCCCTCTACCAAGTATTTATGCCAATATGGACTATCTTTTTTGGAGCAAAAATAGTATTATGGCGCCAGAAGATGATAGAGACCCTTATCCTTGGATAATTTGGTACATCTGGAAAGCTAGAAATGATAAGTTGTTTAGAGGCATAGACAGAGACCCATTGGAACTAGTCAGATATGCAGAGAATGAACGCCAAGCGTGGTACAATGCGAGAGAAACTATACCGATTCCTTCGCAGGCACATATTGCTGAAGAAACACATGCCTTAAGCTTGAGTAATATTTGCATGGTGGATGGTTCATGGACCTCCACAGCTCAGTTTAGTGGATGGGGATGGGTGTGGAAGAATATCATGGGGAAGATTCAACTCATGGGGACAAGGAATTTAAGGAGGCGTGAGACAGCACTACACTCGGAACTGGAAGCACTACAATGGGCAATGGAGAGCATGATGCAAACTCGACCTGTCAGAGATTTGGGACCGATTGCAAAGACCTGATTGCAATGATAGAACACCCACAAGCTTGGCCTAACTTTTCAAATTCTCAACTGAGCTTGGTCTCATTTTGCGTCCTTGGGAGGTAGCTGATCAGTTGCAATACGTATCAATTTTATAATTTTTCAAAAAGAATACATACCGTATCAATTTTATAATTTTTATTTAATAAATATTATAAAGTAATTTTGTTTTTAGTTATGCTAATTCATATATTATACAATTCAATGATAAAATTATGAAAAGGGAAATTACATTGTATAACCTTCAATTCAAACATTTAATAAACCAAAACATCTTTAACATCTACTGGCTCAACCTCTTCAACTTTTGTTTTCTGTTTTTTTAACTCTCAAAATTTTTTTAATCAATAAAATTATTGACAAATTTCTTCACATCTGAAATAGGTTCAATCAGAATTTGAAACGGGATCTATTTTTAATCCCATATTATTTTATATTGGTGCTCAGATACTGTAAATGGAATAGACAGCATCTTCCATACTATTTGTAGAGGATCCATATTATATCTAATACATAAAAATAACATATTTCAATATATTATATAGACTAGGGACATTGCGTCCGCGCAAGCGTGGGGTTGTGGATATAGTTATTGTTTCATCTCAATATTTTTTAGCGTTATTGTATCTGTAAATTTTGCATTTCTGGTTGATCATTGTTTTTCAAGTTTTTTATTGTTATAGGGTTAGAGTTGTGATGATGAACTGTGTATGCACTGTTCTCCACTCATAAAAGACTAAACTGTGTTATGATGTGATTGATATAGTTCGTGGTATTGCTTGATGTGTCACTGAGACTTATTGTTTGTTTGTCTTTTTAATTTGTTACTTGTATTGTTTAGATTACATAAATTATATTAAGGTTGTTGAGAGTACCTTTTGTTTTTGGATATTTTTTCTCCAATTTAGTTGTGTAAGTTGTGTGTATTGAGTAATAATTTTTTTTATTCTTATTATGTTGGTTATATGTTTTTTTATTTTTAAACTTGTTGTTTGTACCGGACCTTTAAAACAAATACATGAAGACTTGTAGAAATAACTATAAAATGAGTGACAATTAGTATTTGGACCTTAATGGTTTTAAACGAATATATGTATTTCTCATAAGAAGACAATAGCATTGGACATTGAGCATGTAAGCTATTTTCATAAAACAAGAGGAGTGAGCATGTGGAGATGTTGTTGCCGCCTTTGTGTCTGTTGGGATTGTCTCTTGTATCTCCTGGTGTGGCTGTGTTTGTTTCTCTTTTATTTGATGGGTAATATGTAAGCAAAAATCATTGTTAGTTGTATTTATCAGAGTTTGTAACTTACTCTGGTTTTTTGTTTAGGTAATTTCACTGATCTTGGTTGTCGTCTTCGTCTTCTTTGTAAGCATCTGTGAAAGTAAGTTTGTAAATTGTTAAATATTTGGCTGTATTTGTTTAGCTGTCTCAATGTATGTGTCGTTGAGTTTTAGTTGAGTTGATTGATTTTGTATATTTGTTTTAAAGTTTATTTGTTAGATTAGACAAGAAGAGAGGTGATTATTAATGATTCGTCTTTTTTGGGATTCTAGTTTTTGGTGTTTTGATTGTTTGGGTTATTGTGGTTTCTTTTAAGCTGTAAAATAAAGATTTGTGTAAAATTAGATTGATAAGTAAGGAAGATAAATAGACGACCACAAATCTTGGGTATGAAATATTTTTGATTATTGATGTTAGCACAATATAGACAGTAATATAAAGGGAATTATGTGTTGATTGTATCTTACGGATCAATGAGGAGACATATAACGAGTCGAGTTGTTTATTTGGTGAGGTCAGAGCCCTGGACATGTTAGATTTTCCCAACCATATCTGCGGGTTTAAATATCAGTTATGATATCGAAGCATAATATAAACCCATATAAAATATGATAATATACCTGGGAGTTCTAGGTTTGTGTTCGCAATCACTTGGAGATGGTCGAACAGACTAATCTTGACTGGAGATTGATCCGAGGAGCACCCGTGATGACATCATCAATAATGGTTAGTGAGATGAAACGAATGAGGAATGGATGATCAGTTATCTTGTACATGCTTGAGCACCTAGGAACCTCAAAACGATCGACGTTTACAATGGAATCTGCTTTTAAAGATGGCATGTAATGATTAGCATGTCCGACAGGAGTAAACCCATGAATCATGGAATCTGCAAATAATATTATTCAACAAAGAATCATGAAATCAATTAAAACAATTATGTTAAACAAGTGTGATAAATCGAAGATTAACTTACCTTTTCATTAAGGAAGAGAACTGTGATTCCCACAAACTCCATGTCTTTCGTGAAGTTCAGCGAATCTCAGAAGCGGAGAAATCCAGAGGCTATGCTCTGACTACTACGACCAAAACGGAGAGACTCGAAGGTTGAGTGACGGACGCTGGGACGCCGGTTTGAGAAACTGGAGAGACAGAGAGAAACATTTTCTAAAAGATGGTTGATAGACCATGGATTTTACCCACTTTTAGCCATGGTCTATAAGTGTTTTAATATATATTTAATACTATATAGAGGCTATTTAGAGTATTTACAGGTTCAGGTACGTTCTGGAGAAATATGGTGATTTTGGAGCATTTTGAGGTGCAGAACTGCACAGAGGCATCAGATGTTTAGCTATGTATGGAGACCTTACCAGTGTTATATTGAGCCCATCTTTTGACAAAAAAATAGAGTTTTGAGTTAGCTTTCCAACGCCACCGGTTTGAGGTCAATCAGCATCCTGTAGCAGAAGTTATGTATGTTTTACTGAAGAGTGGTCAGTCTGCCTCGCGAAAGGAAGCTGTCGAGAAAATGAAGGACTGTCGATCAATATTGTATTATTGGTGTCGGTCGACAGTGATCCCAGAAAACAGGACAAGCCTGTTTCGTGACCAATTTAGGCCTAGAAGTCACCACATATTACCAATATACCTCTGGACGACCTGAAACCCTATTTTACTGTTTTCTAAGCCATTGTTGACGGCTATGCTTCATACTATTCTAGAGAGAGAGAGCTGAGGATTGGAGAGAAAGATTTGTACACCTTGAGAGAGGGAATATCTTGAACTCCCTTTGTTTCTTTACCCTATCCTGTTTTTATTATTTTATTTAAGTATTATTCAGACCATCATAACTATGTGTTAAATGAATATGTCTGAGTAGTCTTTGCAGTTAGGTTTAGATTTCTCAATAGGTTGATAAATGTATTACTGACACAAACAATTGTTAGGGTGTTTAGAAGTATAGTTTTTCATCTAGTTGTTCTTAAAGCTAAGTTTAGGATTGATCACCTTTTAAACTTAGATCTTAGGATTAATTGAGATCAAGCCATTGCTTGACTCAATACCTGAAATTAGCTAGTATGATCTAACTGACTAGATACAGACAAAATTTGGTCTAGTGAGTTAGAGAATATAAATCAAACCTGTCCGTAAAGCATTCTGGAAGAAGTATCGATCGACGCAGCGATAGCCCTGTCGATCGATATTTTGAAAGGTGTATCGATCGATATTCATAACGAAGTATCGATCGACACTTTCTCGTGATTAACATATGGGAGTTGAAATCCGAGATCCAGATTAGACATTCAAACAGATTATATCTTAATTTGAATTCAAGAATAATTAATATCAATAAACCCCTAAAGACCAAACTTAAGTATTACTTATCATACCTGAGAACATACCTGAATCTAGCTATTCTCCCAACTGTTAACAACCTCAAATCAAATCAATCGATCAATTATTTTGCTCACCAATTCATTTACTGCTTTAAAACATATAAATCATCTAATCTAACCTTAATTCGAATACTATAAATCTATTGTGTAATCCTAGAGTCTATGTGGATTCGATCTCTAAGTACTACATCTAAACCTCTTATTTGAGAGAGTAGTTCACTCCTTAGGGTAATTTGATTGATATCAAATTTGGCGCCGTTGCCGGGGACTCTTTCTTATTACCATTAGATTAAGTTTAGAATACAGTCTTGATTTTGTTACTGAATCTGCTAAAGTTTTCCCTCTTTCCCTGCTGACACAGGTACTTAAGATGGAGGACATGAATTTTGGCCCGAATTTGATCGACGCTCAGACAACAACATCGAGCGACGGGTCGAAAGAAAAGTCGATCGACACTCCGCTACCAATATCGATCGACGCCATCCTGCCGGAAGCAGGGAAGTATGTTCTTACCTATTTCAATAATGGAAAAGTAGTTCTAGGAGATCAAAAAGGTCAAGTATGCAACGCATCAAACCAAATTAATTATAGACATAGGGCTCCAATTCCTATTGGAATAGCTGTTGTTTTGAATACTCCAATTCCTATTGGAGATTGCAACAGACCTGATCTGTTCTACACTAACAGGTCTGTGATCCATCCTCCAGCAATTCAAAGAAAAGATTTTGAGCTGAAACTCAAATATTTATCTCTAGTAAGTCAGCACCCCTTTCGTGGTCTTCCTCATGAAAACACCATAGACCATATCGAAGCACTTGAGGACTTTGTGTCTAACATCAAGGTGCATGGAGTCTCTGAAGACTACCTATTTTGCAAACTCTTCCCGCACTCCCTTGCTGGAGATGCGACGCACTGGCTGAAACAATTGCAGCCAGGATCTTTGACTTGCTGGAGTGATATCAAAAGTGTCTTCCTCAAAAACTTCTTCGATGATGCACGAACGGAAGAATTTAGGAATAAGATCTATAATTTTTCTCAAGGCACTACTGAAACTTTTAAGGCTTCTTGGTTGAGATCCAGAGCCTACCAGCGAGACTGCCCACACCATGGTTTTCCCGAAATCCAGCTACTTAATATTTTCTTCAGAGGTCTCGACTGGACATACCAAGCTACTTTGGACGTTGCGAGTCAAGGGAACTTCAAAACCAAGACAGCTGAAGAAGCTACGAGGCTCATTGAAAATGTGGCGTCTAGCACCAGTACCAAGAAGATTGATCTCGAGAGGAGGAAGATGGCCTAGAATTCGAATGGAGACCAGATATCTGAGGTGAAAGAAACGTCAGATTCAGTTCATGCTTTTGTGATTGGAGATGAGCAAGTTCGATTTACCGATGAGAGTGAGACCTTTCTACGTGAAGGAAATGAAGAAGAGCATGTAGACCTCATCGATGAAACTGACTTGAATCTTCCTTCCGAAATCATGTGCGATGCGATCGATTTCGCTGTAGGAGCAGTTCTAGGCTAAAGAAAAGACAAAAAGCTACATGCAGTTTACTATGCCAGTCGAACACTCGACGACGCACAAAGGAATTACACAACAACAAAGAAAAAACTGCTTGCTGTAGTTTATGCATTTGAAAAGTTTCGCCAATACCTGGTTGGTTCGCGAGTCATCGTTCATACTGACCACGCTGCAATTAAATATTTAACGCAAAAAAAAGATGCGAAACCACGACTCATGCGATGGATCCTTCTACTTCAAGAATTCGACATCGAGATTAAAGATAAAAGAGGAGTAGAAAAAGGAGTTGCAGATCATCTTTCCCGGATAAGAATAGAAAAGGACGTCCCTATCAATGATTTCTTACCAACTGAAAACGTTTACCAAACGGATTCGTTCATCGGGAATGTATGTCTCACTTCTGAGGACCTGTCGATCGATGATAACGATGCAATATCGATCGATTACGACAATACCAGGTCGATCGACGACGATGAAAGTATGTTGATCGATACTTCAGATATTTTGAGCGAAGATACAAATCCCAAAACCCTCACCTTTGATATAAAAGTTAACGTCGCGCACAACGAGCTGTACCCTGACTATGATTCCCCTGTAGATGAAAGTCTGCATCGAGAAATGCATGTAGTCGGACAAGGTTCAAAAGACGGACCTTGGTACGATGATATAGTAAACTATTTAGCTGCTGACATAGAACCCGAAGAGTTGAGAGGCTACACAAGGAAGAAACTTTTAGGAGAAGTTAGGAGATATCATTGGGACGAGCCATATCTCTATAAACATTGCTCTAGCGGGATATACAGACGTTGCGTCGCCGAAACTGAAATCCCTGATATCTTATTCCAATGCCATGGATCTGACTACGCCGTACATTTTGGAACCTTTAAAACGGTATCTAAAATTCTTCAGGCAGGATTCTAGTGGCCGACCATGTTTCGCGATGCTCATGCATTAATAGCACAGTGCGACAGATGCCAGCGAAGGGGGAAAATCAGTAAAATACATGAAATAGAACAAAAATCTATTCTAGAGGTAGAAGTCTTTGATTGTTGGGGAATATATTTCATGGGACCTTTCCCTTCTTCGTACGGGAACAAATACATACTAGTCGCTGTTGATTATGTATCAAAATGGGTTGAAGCAGTAGCTTCCCCAACAAATGACGCATCTGTAGTTATCAAGCTTTTCAAGAGCATTATTTTTCCAAGATTTGGAGTTCCTAGAATAGTCATAAGTGACGCTGGCTCCCATTTTATTAACAAAGTTTTTGACGGGTTACTCCGGAAGAACTGAATTCACCACAGAGTTGCTACGCCCTACCATCCGCAAACAAGTGGACAAGTAGAAGTCTCAAATCGACATATCAAAGAAATCTTAGAAAAGACCGTAGGAACTTCTAGGAAAGATTGGTCTAGAAAACTGGACAATGTACTTTGGGCCTACTGAACTGCATACAAAACCCCACTAGGAACAACCCCATTTCACCTACTCTATGGAAAATCCTGTCACTTACCGGTTGAGCTAGAACATAAGGCAGCATGGGATATACAATTATTAAATTTCGACATCAAACTAGCTGTCGAAAGGAGACTAATGCAGCTTAACGAGCTGAATGAAATAATACACTTAGCCTATGAGAGTTCAAAGATCTATAAAGAGAAAACGAAAGCATATCATGATAAAAAGATCATCTCCAGGCACTTCGAACCAAATGATCAAGTGCTGTTATATAACTCTCGGCTTACGCTGTTTCCCGGAATACTTCGATCTCGCTGGTCAGGTCCTTTCACTGTTGTGGATGTCAAACATTATGGAGCCATGCATCACACTTATAAACGATAAAGGAGAAGAATTTACAGTGAATGCTCAACGAGTGAAACACTATTAGGCTAAACCGCCAATTAGCAGGCCTTTAAACTTAGGCCTTCTCCCTGATCATAACACAGATCGGACCTCGAGTCGAGCTCCAGACTTAAAATAAGCGCTGAATGGGAGGCAACCCATTTCTAGCTTTAGGATATTTAGGATTTAGTTTAAATTAAAAAAAAATCAAAAAAAAAATCAAAAAATCCGAGTAGACAATTATAAAATCGATCGATGAGAGCATGTCGATATCGATCGACAGTACATCACCTGCGGCAACCGATGGTAACTCCTTTCTATCGATCGACACTTAACCCGGGCAGGTATATCGTTCTAATTTGTTGAATTGTGTACTTATGATTAGTTCTCACCATAACTCCGACTGGATATACACTGGGGACAGTGTAATTTAAGTCTGGGGGATGTTTACTGATATTAGTGTGTTCATGAGTCTTATCAAATGTTTTCAAAAGAGTTTTTTTGAGTCAAGAAGGGGATAATGAACTTATTAGATTTTTGCTTGTTATCTAATCACTCTTTAGTATCATTCTAGACTTACTGATTGCAGATAGTACTAAAGATACTAAAGTGGATCAACCTGTCAACTATTCACACTTGCTGAGATTGTTTGAATGAACCAAAGCTGACCTCCAACACTAAACTTGACACAATTGCTTGTCTTGGGACTTGGTATACATGGGATCAGATTCTTCAAACAAGTCGGGAAGGTAATGCCTTTCATAGATTTATCATATTTTCTCTCTGTATTCCGACCGTACATTTATAGATAGAGATATTTATTATAAAAAAAAAAAAAGAGAAAAAACAAAAAAGAAAGAGAAAGAAAAAATATATATATAAAAATATATATATATAATAGGTGTTAGTTAGGTGGAATACGAACATGACCTGGTAGCTAAAACCATTAAGCTTCATAAGGATTCCAACAAAAAGAATTCGAACGGAACTTGGTGGCGGCAATCATCAAGGTTCGATTCACATGAATTCTTGGATATAGGGTACTTTGGTAATTTTTTTTTGTTATAACTATGAGCAAGGGCAATTTCGACCAGAAAAATATTCTAATAACTTTCAAAAAATATGAGTCATTCTAGTAATAACACAATAAATTTGTGTCATTTTAGTAAACTTCCCTAATATATTTGGTATCAAAATATTTGTTTGAAATCATGGAATGCATCATCGAGGAAGCAACAATATAAAAGTATCTTTGTTGTATGCATATATCCTTACAATCGTTGAAAGTTGGTCATTTCAATCATTATTTCTTACAGTTGAATCTATACATTGAATTGTAAACCGAAGAATATTAATACAACAAAGAGTACTAATACTCAAAATGCGAGAAAGATTTCAAATTCGCAAGAAACTTATGGTCTTTCATGTTTTTGTTATTTTATTTGTTGGTTTTCATTGTTGTATATGTATTTGTATAATTTTTTAGAATCTAATTAATAAATAAATTTAATTTGTTAAAAAAACATGGTAAGCACAAATACATCAATTTCTAAATAAAATGATCGATAGATCTCAAGCATTCCTATGAGACAAGCAAACTCTAAATCAGTTAACAATGTTAGCCAATAACTACTTTTAACAGTAGATTAATTAATTGAACCACAATCACAAAAAAAAAATAATACATGGCCGATTGGGTCTTCGGCGGTGGATGATGATGTGACAATTATCCAAAGTTTAGCGATCAGTCGAATAGGTATGCATGATTCGATGGGATGTCATTTCACCAAATAGGGGAAATATAAGGTTAATGTATGCTCACGAATATTGAGCTTAATGAAGCAGGAAGATTGTGATCGTGATCGTGAAATGATGATGTGGCTGCGAATAATATGGAAAGAGGATGTAAATGCTCGACTATAAAGAGAATGAGACCGAAATGTGATTAGATTAGCCGCCGTTTTGACAAGAAAGAGAAGCACACTCAAACGAGAGAATCTCGAGTTAGGGTTATTGGTGAGTGAAAGACTTCGAGTTAGGGTTATTGGTGAGTGAAAGACTTGTGAGAGAAGCAACTGCTGTTGCATTAAGAGATCTTGGGTATTTAGAAATTGGTCAGTCGTGATGCAAAAGTTGTGTTTAGTCACGTAAGTCTGATTGAACAAGAATGTTATCTTTGTTCAAATGATTTCTAATAAAGGTATTCTTTAAAAAAGAAACCCTTATCTCTAAGTCCTTTGATTATCAAGGTTCTAGGTATTTCATTTGTTATCAGATCAGACAACCTCTAAGATACTCGATATCGTTTACAAGTTTAGATCTTGGGAAGAAGATGGATAATATTAATCATTTCACATTGATTCAAAAAGGAAGGGATTATGTTTGTGCCAGTGATCCCGAATCTGAAATGAAAATGATATAAAGAAGAAGTATCAAGAACACTACAAGAAAACACATGCTTAACGACGAAATTTAACGAGGAAAAACAATCCTCGTAAATTTGCGTCGAGTTTACGAGGAATTTACGTGAAAAACTAAAGTCATCGTTATTTCCTCGTAACGTAACGACAAACCTTTTTCGTCGTAAAGTGGATGTAACTTTACGAGTATTTTACTAGGAAAAACTATTTCCTCGTAAACTATTTCCTCGTAAAACTATTTCCTCGTAAACTATTTCCTCGTAAACTATTTCCTCGTAAACACGTAAACTATTTCCTCGTAAATACACGTAAACTATTTTCTCGTAAATACGACGCAAAGTTTACGTGTATTTAGCGAGGAAATTTTTGAATCCACCAACTTTATAGGTGTTACACGTTTTTTTGCCCACCTAATTAATTTTCGTCGTAAATTCATAGAAAACTTGCAACTACCAGATTCGAAATTTCCTATAAATATGGATGTTTGAACATCATTTTAAACACACCAACAACAAAAAACGTGAAAGAATAAAAAATGGCTGGCTCCGGGAATATTTACGAGTTGCGGAAGTGGATGTATATGCATAGAGATGCTAACGGGAGAGTGACGAAAGAATACCTTGCGGGTCTGGAGACATTTATGCATCAAGCAGATTCAACACCGCTCGCCCAAGAAAATGGTAAGATGTTCTGTCCTTGTCGGAAATGCAACAATTCGAAACTGGCAAACCGTGAAAATGTTTGGAAGCATTTAATAAATAGAGGTTTCACGGCAAATTACTATATCTGGTTTCAACATGGAGAAGGTTTTAATTATGATCAGAACGAAGCTAGTAGTAGTAATAG
>NC_027756.1:27295923-27306037 GCF_000695525.1 Brassica oleracea var. oleracea
GTGGTTGTTACGTGTATTTTGCGAGGAAACTCTTTCAAGGTATTTACGTGTAGATTATGAGGAACTCATTTCGAGGTATTTACGAGGAATTATAGCGACGTCCTTGCGTGAAATATTGACGTGGTCTTTACGACGAATCGCCCTACTTCGTCTTTACGACGAAATATATTCCTCGCTAAGTTACGACGAATTAGCGAGGAAATATGTGTTACGACGGACGAGTAACGAGCAAACGCGCTTCCTCGCTATTTCGTCGTAAAACCTCTTTTACGACGAAATAACGAGGAAAACCGCCCTCGTTAAGGTTATGTTTTCTCGTAGTGGAACTATGTCATCAACTGGTTAAGATAAATCATGAAAATCTCAAAATACTGAAAGACAAAGCAATGATAAAAGCTCAGATCAACATTCTGGAAATGGAACAGCACTCATCTAAAGATAAGGATGAAGCAGGACAAGAAAATCTTGAAAAAGTTGATGTCATACTTTCACAAGAACTATCTGAAGAAAAAAAAAGTAAAAACAGAGTCGTGAAAGATCAAGTCGAAAAAAATGAAGAAATCATACACAGAGGAACAAGCCAAAAACATAAACTCGAGAAAAAGCTTCGAGAAAATCATCAGAAGATTCGTATATTGAGTCATGGTACAAAGAATTTAGATAAGATATTATTGATTGGACAATCCCCAATGATCAACTGGGATTTGAGAAATTTTGTATTAAATAATAACCGAATTGGACAATCCCCATTCAGAAGTCACCTTTGACATCCATTTGATACATGTTGATTCTCGGTTTACATGTGATCCCAAACAATAACCGAATTGGTTCAAGTCGTGCAACATGAGAAAAAGTTTCATCAAAGTCAATCTCTTCAATCTGTGAGTAACGTTGAGCAACAAGGCGAGACTAATTCCTTACAACATTACTTCTTCGTCTATCTTTTTCTTGAAGATCCACATAATGGCAACAGCATTAACTCCTTCTTGTTTTGGAAACGAATCCCAAATTTCTAGGCGGTAAAATTGTTCAAGTTCTTCATGCATCGAATTTGTCCAAAATTCATCATCAAGTGATTCTATCAAGGAGATGAAGCAAGCCAGTTTAGCCATCGCCTTGAAATCATTCTTCCTGTTGCGATTTTTCCTTGCATCATTTAGATTACCAATAATGTCATCTAGTGAATGATTTCGATGCCTTTGAGTCTGATTTTTCTCATCTTTTTCTGTGTCTTCCTTTACACAGTCCTCATCACTCTTTACTGTCTCTCTTTGAGATACATTGTTAGCTGCATCACTCTCATCTTGAGGAGGTTCACCAGGTTCCAATAGAAGACTATTATGATCATCAAAGGAATAATTGTTTCTCCCAAGAAGTGTGTCCTTTTGTTATATACTCGATAGGTCATGTTGTTGGTGGAGTATCGTAGGAAGATCCCTTCATCACTCTTGGAATCAAAATTTCCGAGTTGATCTTTATCATTCATAATGTAGGAGATACACCAAAGACATGAAGATAGCTCAGATTATGTGATTTTCCTTTTATTATTTCATATGGAGTCATATTTTTCCATGGCCTCACATATACCTTGTTGATGATATAGCAAGCATTATTGATTGCTTCAGCCTAAAATCTTGTAAGAGCGTTGTTCTCATTCAGCATGGCTCTGGCCATCTCCTATAGAGTCCTGTTTTTTCCTTCCACAACACCATTCTACTGTGGAAAGGTGCTCCTCACAAACGGATTTGAAAGAGGGAGTGTCGATAAAACTTTGTTTATCCTAAATGAGGATTCAAACATTCTCATTGTCCAGATCTATGTCGAAGACATCATCTTTGGAAAAAACAAAGAAAAGTCTGATTTGTATGTTCGTCGAGACAATGACCAGAATTCAAAATGAGTATGGTGGGAAAACTCAGCTATTTTCTTGGACTTCATGTTAAGAAGACAAAATGTGGAATCTTTGTCTCTCAGAGTACTTATGCGCAAAACCTTGTCAAAAGATTTGATATTGGAAACGAATAAGAATGCTCGTACCCCAATGAGTACTACAAACAAGCTAAGTAAGGACGAAGAAGAGGTAAAAGTAGATGAAAAACTATACACAGCAATAAAAGTAAGTTTGTTGTATCTTACTGCAAGCATGCCTGATATATGTCTAAGTGTAGGTTTATGTGCTCGATATCAGGTGAATCCTAAAGTTTAACATCTTCAGGCAGTAAAACACATGATCAAATACGTCCGAGGAACTATTAACTATGGTATGAATTACTCAATTGAAATTAACTCAAATCTTGCAGGTTTCTATGATGTTAATTGGGCATGGTATTTGGATGACCGTAAGAGCACCTCAGGATTATGTTTCTTTCCTGGTAACAATGTTGTCTCCTCGCATAGAAAAAATGCAGAACTGTGTGCTCCCCACCGCGGAATCAGACAATATTGCACTTGGAAGGTTTTGTACCCAACTCTTGTCGATGCGACACACGTTCAATGACTATGGTATTGCTACAGACTATTTCCTTGTGTTGTGATAACAAGAGTGCCATAGATAATCTAAAAACCCAGTACAACATTCCAGAACCAAACATGTAGACATAATACATCATTTTGTTAGAGAACTCGTTAGGAGAAACTTTTCATTAAACATGTACCATATGAGAAGCAACTAGGAGACATATCTCAATAGCTTTTTGTATCTGTGAGAAGCATTGAGAATCTCTGTATAATGATAGATAAATCCCCTTAGATAATTGCATCATGTGTAGTAGAAATCCCATTAATTTTCATATTAGTGTCTCACTTGGAGAAAGTGTCAATTTACTATGGTTTAATCGGTTATGTCACTGTCAGTCTCTGTATGATAAACACGTCATGTTGGACCAGGCTGATACAATAATTTGTGTTTACATTGTTTGGACTGAGATCAAGTCAAGTTGGTTAAAAGTTATTCACTGCCACTTTTAATGCTTAGTGTACATGATTAGTAATCGTTATGGTAAAGCTGATAGAATGTTAATGTGGGAACAGAAATTTGCATTGTCGCTATTTGTATTGGAAAAAATAATCTTTCTTTTCGGATCTGGATTCCATGTGTAACCACACAAACACAAAGAAGAGAAAGAGAGAAAATCGAAAGTTTGTGTGAATTCGTTTTATCAACAATGATAAGAATTATTCAATTGTGAAATTACACCAGTCAAGTTGTACTAAGAATCCATTAACAACGAGAAACGATTGAACAAAGTAATCAGTCCATCATGACTTGCTAGTCTAGCAACCTAAGTCGTATGTTCTCTAAAGCTAATCCGGGTTTCTCTGCCATATTCCTCTCTCCTCCCTCTTGAATGTCTGGGCGTACTGTTTATATAGTCTTACAAGGTCGGCCGAGTTGTTCTTTTCTCTACAGATCCATTTTTTCTTCTTTTATCCTCTCCTTCCTTATCCGTTAAGATTCGAATATATCTTTTTTGGAAATCTCCCATTATCCTATTTATTCCTTACTATTCACCAGACAAACCGTCATTAAAACTAGACCGCTTATGCTCTGGGTCGTAAAAGGGCTGCCTCGCTTTCAGACTTTTTGGATCGTTTTGTCATTTTCTGTTTTATGACTTTTACCAGGTAGAATGAAAACGAAAACCAGATGCATGAAAGTGTGGGCGATCTTAGTGAAGAGTTGGTGAAGAGTAATGAGAAAGGAGTCATGGGTGACGAGAGCTTTACGGTGATGAAGACCGAAAGAGAACTTCGAGGCGATTGATTTGGACTTTTCAAGGGTCAAAGGTTCAAATCATGTAGTATTTAAGATGTCAATCCATTTCTAAGAGTTTTAATGCAGAGAGAATTCAGGTTCAAACTTAATCTAAGTGTATTCAGTGTGAATAAGTGGTTTGATTAAACTAACAAGGTTCTAACGCAACTAACTAGCAACTTTCAAGAAATTGGATAAAGGAGGAGCCATGGGTATAGGAATTTGATTTTAGATGACTAAGTTTTAATCTAAAATGACAAGATTCAATCAACACATTCTCCTAAGTCTAGATAACATTTCTAAGCTAGTTCTTTACCAAGACAAAAGCTCATTTGTTCTCATTGACCAAACATCAAATTCCTTTGGTTTGTTTCAATCAAACAATCATTAAGAACATATCATTCAACTTTCTAAACTCCCCTAACATCAAATGCCTTTGGTAGGGTAAGCTAAGAGCTTGTTGAGTTGGCTCAGACATTTCATCGAACACCTTCCGGGTGATGAAATGTCTAGATCTCAAATCTAAAATGGCCAACTCTAGATTAATATTAAGATCACTCAATCAAGTAAGGAGACACATTAATCTACTCTTAAACATTCTAAATCATCACTTAATCATCCTAATCATTCTAACCCATGAATTCAAAGATGACTACTCACTCATTATCATGGTAGACACTAAATCATTAGTTAATCTAAGTCTAAACATGATTAATGATCAAAGCAATCAAACAAACACAAAAGATAATGATCAAGATTAGATCTTTCACTTCAAAAATGGTTATTTTAATTTGATAGATAATAAGATAAGATCCTAAGATTAGGATTACAAGTATTTATAGTAGCTTAAAAACATAGGGGTAAAATAGTAAAATGCTTAGTTTCAAACACTAGCAGCGACCACTCATCGCTTGCGATCAAAGCCCGCAAAACGCGTTCATCGGCCGCAACCTACTTCATCCCACGATCAGAGGCCGCAAAACTTCCTGGTCATTTTGACGACACACGGCTGCGACCCATCTCTTCCCGCGACGAGGGCCTGCGAAACTCCCTGGTTGTTTCGTTGACACCTGGACGCGACCAGCTCTCCTCTGCGAAGGGTCCCTGCGGCCGAAAGAATGGATTCGTCGTAGATTGGCTGCGACTGGCTTAAATAAGATAAGATCCTCAGATTAGGATTACAAGTATTTATAGTAGCTTAAAAGCATAGGGGTAAAATAGTAAAATGCTTAGTTTCGAACACTGGCCGCGACCACTCATCGCTTGCGATCAAAGCCCGCGAAACGCGTTCACCGGCCGCGACCCGCTTGACACACGGACGCGACCAGCTCTCCTCTGCGAAGGGTCCCTGCGGCCGAGAGAATGGATTCGTCGTAGCTTGGCTGCGACTGGCTTCATCCCGCGAAGCTTCTCCGCGACAGGCTCGATTCGTCTTGTTCTTCTTCGTTCTCGCCGTCACTGGAATCAGCCAAGCTCTAACCACGCCGTGAATCCACTTCCAGAAGCTCCGAAGCCGTCGCTTCTCTCCATCGCAGCTATCACAATCAAATCTCCGAGCCACCATGAACAACCTTCCAAGTCTCCGTCCGTGCTCTGGTCCTGCGCCGTGCTCAGTCTTCACCGTGGCCTCAAGCTTCGCCGTCACGGATCGAAGCTCCATCGTCGCTTCCGAGAGACTCATGAAGCATCAATGACCACTTTTGGCTATTTTACACATCTGGTCCTCATAGTTTTGGTTCTCTTCGCATTGGCCCCAATTCTTTTGGATTTGCACAAAGGACGTCACGAATTGACCCAGAATCTTTCGATTGATCATATTAGACCCCTTGCATTTGCAGAATGGTCCCCCTCCTCATGATAATTCTCAGTCCGGCCACAAACTTTGTGAATTGCACGATTAACCTCACGATTTCACCCCAAACTTCTCAAGTGTGCAATCCAAACCCTAGAATATGCAAATGAACACTCCAATGCAATATACACATCTAAATGCATCCTAAAATGACTTGTATGAACTCAAATGAGATAGTAAAAACTTATAAAAACATGAGATATCAACTCCCCCAAACTAGACCTTTACTTGTCCACAAGAAAACTTTCAAGATCAAAAGGGAGAGAAGTTTGAAAATGAGAACTCATAACCAAAAGAACAATTTCTAACCTTCAACTTAATATCCTAAGCAAAACATAGCAAATAGCATGAGCAACTCTCTTAGTGCACTCTAGCTTCTCAAGGCCTATCAAGACTCTTTTACCTCTACACAAGTTGTGATGCCATTCAACCAACAAGTTCTTTAGCCAACCCTCACATTCATTCAAACACACACACACAAGTGAGTTTTTGCAAATGGATATTTGATCTCAATCATTTGGCTTGGTGAGAGAAGATGGTCTAATGTGAAGAAAAATGGGTTTTAAATGCATTTTTTTATAGTGACTCACACTCAAGAATATGAGCAAGATCATCATGCAAAATTTATCTAAGAAAATGAGCAATTCATGTATATAATGCCTTGTTCTCATCATTCTACCCCTTTTCTAAATGATTTCAAGTTATACCCTTCTTTTCATCATCCCAAAATCCAAAGATACACCAACTTTCACCTCTCACCCAATGAACACTCTCTTTTCTCTTCTTTGATTCAACCAACTAGGGACAATCTTTTTGATTTTTACTTAGCTCAACTATTTTCTTTTTCTTTTCCCCACTCATTTATTTGTATTTTATTTTTATTTTTAAAGGGGTTCTATTGATACTCTAGAGTTTTTTTTCCTAACTTTCTTTGCCTCTAGGGGTTTCTTTCTTTAAGCACTCTTTTTGATTAATTTTCCTACACTCAATCTCTCTCATTCCCAAGATCAAAAGAATTTAAACTCACAAACCCAACAACCACCCTAAAGGCTAGCCTACATGAGGTCCTAATGCTAGCCAAAGATGAGAACAACCCATTGTCGTTCCTAATACTCTCAAATTTTTGCACATGACGTGCTATCAATAAAAGGTCTCACTCAAGCAAATTAATGTTGACTTCAAATAATGGTGAGGGTTAATGGGTATAGGAGTGTCATTTGGGTTAACAAAGATTGGTACAAAGAGAGAAAGATAACCCAAATGTGTATAATATCCATGATCAAGTATGCAAATGCCCATATGCAAGAGAGATTAAGTTCATTAAGCCTTAGTTCATTTGGAGTTGGTTTCAAGAACAATGTCAATCATCAAGCAAGCAACAAGTTTCAAGAAGAGTTTTCAAGGCTCGAAGCTTACAAGCTTTTTCAAGAGATGCTTAAGCTACTTGATATGTTTAGCTAGGATGCCAAATTGAGTTATAGACATGTGTTCTTTACAAGGTTTCTCCCATTGCATTAATGCAATCTAAATGCTTCTAGACACAATCTTAAAGATGCAAATGATGCAACTAAATGTTTCTTTTTGTGATTTTCGAGATTTTTCAATTATTGTGGATTTTCTATGCAAATAATTATTCACAATGCAATGCATGAGACTTAATGACAAGTAGACAAAACAAAACACAATGTGAGATAGTAGACTCTCCCCCAAACTTACTTCACACAGTCCCTTGTGTGAGAATAAGCTCAAAGGAGAGATCTAAGGGAAATACATAAACATGATAACTAAGTATTTACAAAGGTAGAATGCACTTACTTGAAATTGGCTGTCATGAGAGAAGGGAAATGAGGAGGGAGGACTTGTTGTCACCTTGGAATTTTCGACATGACCTTTGGGAATTTTTGAGAATTCCTCCAAACTGGTCCCTAAGCTTATTCAAACACACTAAAGCAAGAAAAAAATATATACAAATATATACAAAGGATACCATGGGACTTCCTCCCAAGTGAGCTTGTTTTAAGTCTCTAGCTTGACTTTTCTTCCAATTGGCTAGTGGAGGGGAGGATCTTTCCCACCTTCAAGGGTGATGGTGAGGACTTGAGAGAGGAGCTCTTGAAGCTTGATTGAATCATCTTGGAGCTGAGGAGTTATGATGGCCCTTGCACTTGAGAATGGTTTAGACTCTCCCTTGCACTTGATCTTGTACTCAATCACTCCATCTTTGATCTTCATTGGATAAAGAGTGAGAATGTGTGATGATTTCTCAATAGGAGTGGGGTGAGGTTCTTTGGTCATCTTCTTCTTATCATGAGTAGCCTTTGTGGCTCTACCCACCTCCTCCATTTTAGCACTTTTCAAGTGCTCATCACACATCTCATGAGATGACTCTCCATCAAGAAGATGTTTTTCACTAGCCATCACTTCATCTTTGATCTTCTCAATGGAAGGTTCCCCATAAGTGATGGTTCCACAATACTCAACATTCATCATTGGAGACTTGATTGTATAGGAGACAACTTTGTTTACATTGAGGAGTGTGACCTTCTTGTTGGCAAAATCAATGCAAGCTCCTAATGTTGTGAGAAATGGTGCGCCAAGGATCAATGGGACTCTTTTCTCAGTTGCCATCTTCAAAACAGTGAGGTCAATAGGAATGGTGCAAGCTCCAATCTTCAAAGGAAAGTCCTTGATGAGACCAATTGGAGTTGAAGAAGAGGAGTCCCCAAACATTAGTAAGGTAGTGTTTGGCTCCATGTTTTCAATCCCAAGACTCTTCACCATCTCCATTGAGATCACATTCACACTTGCACCAGAATCAACAAGAGCATCATCAAGTGTGAACTTACCAAGGGAGCAAGACAAGGTGAACTTCCCTTGAGTTTTTAGTTTGGGAAGGGACTTTAATGTGATTGGTGGATCAAGCTGCATAGTAGAGATGTCTAGGAGCTCTCCTACTTCTTCTTTGTGAGCTAGAATGTCCTTGATGAGCATCATTTGGACATAAGCATCATGCATATTTGAGATCTCTGGAAGCTTGACTCCTACAACATTCATGTCCTTTCTGAACTTGGAGATCACCTTCTTTTGAGCTTTGGTGAGGACTCTTTGTGGAAATGGGAGCTTATCATAAGGTGACTGCTCAACCTCAGTGGTTCCTTCCAACTTAACTTCCTTTAGCCTCTGTACAACCTTTCTTTCAACTTGTTTCTCAGCCTTGTGCACATCTCTCTTCAGAATCTCTGCTGCAACCTTCAGTTCAGCTTGTGCCTTATTTCTCTTCATAGCCTTATGTTCAGTCTTATCCACATTCTGTACTGCAGCCTGGGAAGCAAATTCTGTTGCATACAAGAAACTTTCAATCTGATCCATCTCTTTCTCATGATCACTCAACTCAATCTCAAAAGAAGTAGTAAAGGGGATAACATTGCAATACTCTTTGGAATTCTGCCTGATTTCTCTGGTAGACATCCCATTGGGCGCTTGGAGGTTGAAGGCGTATAGGCAAACTGATTCTCCAAAGCCGTGAAGTTAGAAGCAAGGTTTGAGAATTTGTTGTTGAGATCATTGTAGCTTCCATCAACTTTGGTGTTAAGGTTCTTCAACTCATATCCAATGTGCTTCTCACTTCTAGTTTGAGACTCCAAGATCTGTTTCAACATTGCATCAATGCTACTTTCTTGTGGAGCAGGAGTAGAAGATCCGGCTTGGCCTTGTGTAGACTGATTTTCTTTGGAGGAGAAACCTTGAGAGTAGTTTTGGCTAGCTTGGTAACTTCCTTGTTGGTTGTTGTAGAAGGGCTTTTGCTGGTAGTTGTTTTGGTATTGAAAGTGAGGCTCCTTCTTGTACCATGTCCCATTAGCATTAACGAAACATAGCTCTTCTTGACCTTCTAGACCATCAACTTCATTAACCACAACCATTTCCTCTTGTTTATGATCACCAACAAAGTTTACTTTTTCTTGTTTGGCTCTATCTGAAAGAAGCAAATCCATCTTATCTTTGTTGGGGTCAAAAACGGTTACGATGGAATTACCACCCGAAAATCCTCGGAGATCGTATTTCCGAAAGAGATAGTAAAAAGGAAGATGTAACTTTCGTAAAATATAACCAAACACGAAGTTTTTACGAAGAAGTACCCTTGAAGATTCAAACCAAACTAACCAAGCTCGATCGTTGCGTAATTACCACGCATACACGCTGTCCGGTCGCTGCGTAGCAACCAAGTCCGAGCCAAAGCTCGGTCGCTACGAAGCGACCGACCTCGAGCCAAAGCTCGGTCGCTACATAGCGACCGAGCGCTCATCCCGCTCGGTCGCTACGTAGCGACCAAGCGCTCATCCCGCTCGGTCGCTACGTAGCGACCAAGCGCTCGTCCCGCTCGGTCGCCACGTAGCGACCGAGCGTTCGTCCCGCTCGGTCGCCATGTAGCGACCGAGCATTCGTCCCGCTCGGTCGCTACGTAGCAACCAAGCTCGAGCCGAAGCTCGGTCGCTACGTAGCGACCGAGC
>NC_027756.1:27306554-27307989 GCF_000695525.1 Brassica oleracea var. oleracea
CTAGAACTAGGAATCTCGCCGACAGCTCTCGAGCCCAGGCTTATACCTTGTTGTAAACGCTCATACGCAAATTCGGAATAAGATCTTCTTTGCTCTCATTTCAATTTCTTATACTTTATCATTGTTATTTCTCGTGTTCTAATAGCTTGACGTATGGTAAATAGCAGATATCCGGGTCCTCTGGGAAATTACGGTTTTCCTAGTTTCCTTATTTAAACAGAAATCGACAGTGCGAATTTCGGTTCCCACAGTTTGGCGCTAGAAGGAGGGGGGATACGGATCAATTTAACCCGTAAAAGCCACATCACGCTCAATCAGACATGTCAACTAAAGACGCGGATAACGTGCAGACTCCTCCCAACGGAGGCAGCAGCACCGATTTCCACACTCCAGCAGCAGACATATCCGCAGCCAACGCACCAGCCAACGCCACGACGCTCGAGGAGTTTAAAATGATGTTCGCCACCTATGAGAAAAGGTCTGAAGAACAAGACAAGCTCGTGGGCAACTTGACTAAACAGGTCGAAACCTTAACAGTAAGAACCCGGGCAGCCTATCCTCGCGGAACCACAAGAGTTCAGGAAGAAGGTTTGAATTTGCAACTCCACTCGACAGGCCTGGAACTTTGCGAGAGAATCCTTCGGGACAAAACCCTAGCGAAACAACCTATGTCGAAAACGAGAACTCTGAAAGTCCTTATCCCTCAAAGGATACAGAGAACAACGAAGTTGGGCGGAGGATAACGAAGCCGAACACATTGACTTGGATCCTAGCAATGTTTCCAACGACACCGACGAGGACGTCGACAGACATCCGAGAAGGACCATAAGCCGATCTGCTCAGGAAGGCTCCCTGTTCGAAAAACCAATGACGGAAGAGGAAGAAATCGCCTATTGGAACGAACAGGAGGAGCTGGCTGAAAGACAAACCGAGCTCACTCGCAGTAAACGCCGACAGGCTCGGAAATCTACTGACGAGACATCGGATATCCGTGATCTTCGCGACTACATCACCAAGACTGCTGCAGAAGTGAGGGCCGTAAAGTCTCAAATCCATCATGCTACTAGTGCTGCCCCCGAAATCGATCGACTGTTGGAAGGAGCTCGGAAGACCCCTTTTACCAATCGCATTTCGGACATGAGGGTATTCGATCCGGGAAAAATCAATGTACCGAAGTACGATGGTACGGCCAATCCAAAAGCGCACCTTCAGGCTTTCCACATCGCGATGGGAAGAGCTAGACTGAAGGACGGCGAAAAGGATGCCGGCTACTGCCGCCTGTTCGTTGAAAACCTGGAAGGAGCAGCACTTGAATGGTTCGCACGCCTTCGTCGTAACACCATCGGGAGTTTCCGACAGCTCGCATCAGAATATCTCAAGCAATACTCTGTATTCATAGACAGAGAAACTTCAGATGTTGACCTCTGGAGTCTCT
>NC_027756.1:27308156-27309293 GCF_000695525.1 Brassica oleracea var. oleracea
GGAACGATCCAGGACGCCCTCCACAAAGCAACGGACTACATCATAGTAAAGGAGGAAACTAAAGTCTTATCACAAAAACATAAGGCGGTAAGACCATCCTCGAAAGACGTGGGCCCGAAAGGGAAAAAGAAGAACTCTCGTAACGGCAAGTACGTCCATCACGAGGGGGAAGATCTCCAGGGGGCGCATAACTATGCGATCAACTCGGATCAGGGTCGGACCACGGGCAACACATGGACTCGCAATCAAGGGTATGACGAAAACACCTTCTGCGAGTTCCACCAATCCCGAGGACATTCCACAACCAACTGCAAAGTCTTGGGAGCAAGACTGGCCGCGAAGCTACTCGCTGGAGAGCTCTCGGAAGTAACTAGCTTCAAGGATCTGATCCTTGATTCTGATCACCCTCCAAAGACGGACAAAAATCCTTCCGCTGAAAAATCCCCTCAACAAAACCAGCCTGGGGATAAACGCGGCAGGAGGCCAGACGACAAAGGGAACTATAACAATCGCCGCAGAGTCAATACGATCATCGGAGGATCACAATACTGCGGCGGCACTGTGTCGGCCATCAAGGCTTACCAACGGAAGGCGGAGTCGAGCGCAAATTGGTCTACATGGTCTCCTCCCCGAGATGGCCAAAATTGCTCGATCACCTTCACAAAGGAAGAAGCCGGCGGCATCGATCAACCTCACTGCGACCCGCTCGTCATAGATCTCGTTATACGAGACTTAGAAGTCGGAAGGGTACTCGTCGACACGGGAAGCACGGTCAACGTAATCTACCGCGACACTCTCAAACGGATGAGCATCAAACTCGAAGAAGTAATTCCGACACCAAAACTACTCACGGGTTTTTCAGGCGAAGTATGGATGACTCTTGGATCGATCCAATTGCAAGTCATGGCCAAGGAGATCACGAAAATCATCGAGTTCGCGGTGGTCGATCATCCCGCTATCTACAACGTGATCATGGGAACCCCATGGCTCAACGCCATGCAGGCAGTTCCGTCAACCTTCCACCTGGGTCTCAAATTGCCAACCCCAAGCGGAGTCGCGGCGATCTGGGGGTGCCAAAAACAGTCGCGGCTATGCTTTCTCGCAGAGCACAAGTTAAGGCAAATCACGACTTCTGCA
>NC_027756.1:27309393-27310728 GCF_000695525.1 Brassica oleracea var. oleracea
TGGCTTGATCCTCGAAAGGGGTACGTAGGCAGCTCGTCAAAAGACGATTTCAGCTATCCCCCTCTCTAAAAAGGGGGGGATTGGGTGCGTATACTCGTATACTCCCACTTAAAAAATCGCCATTATTGTAATCGAGTTTTTAAGAAACTTCAAAAACTTTTACTACAATATACGTTGTCCTTTTTATCGGAACACGTTTACGCTTCAGTTAAACACAAAAATTTTCAGGACACGCCTGCAAACATTAAGACTCTTGTCTGCAGCCTCATCCGGCCCAAAAATCGTAAAAAAATCATCATCCTTCAAACGCACAAAGATACACGTATAATCCTCGAAACAACTGCGAGACGTCGCAAAGTTAAAATTCGAAGATAATACGAACAAATTGTCCGAACGCGACCACCAAAACCTTACACCCCGTTCGTCGATTAGCCCCGACGAACACGCCCGCCGTCTTAAACAAACGCAATTCGATCACTCTTTTGATCTTTAAAAACGTCCAGCACAAGGACAAAAGCGCGCTACACCAAAAATCCAAAATTTTGGTTTAGCACTTCCAGTTAATTCTGAGAAGATGCTCGATTCGTACCATACAAGTCATATAAGCCGAGAACATATCGCGGACTTTAAATCGGTGCGAATCAGGAAGAAATCGCAACAGGAAAAACGATAGCCGGCTAGTCACCGCATAAACCTTAACCAAAAGTAAACCTAGGTCTTGTTCTAAACCCAACGCTCTGGTCTCAAACATCTCAAGGCATGATATCTAAAAGATACGAGATCCTAAACCATGTCTCTCCGTTCGTATCTCAATGTTCTCGAAAATCGTAAAGATAAATATTTTTTAAGAAAATCACGAACGAACCAACAGATTGAACGTCTCATCGGAATTAAATATGAGACGACAACTCATATTTACTTCAAACCTACTCAGTAAAACTCGAAAACGAAAACATTAATCATATAAATAACCGCGTAAAGCGGTAAGGGGATTCAAAGCCACCAACGGCCAATCCCGATAAACGATAAAAACGGCCAAAACAGGCCCGTACAAATCTCTTGGCCACAATCGGCCATAAACATGAAACAGAAAGACGAGCATCTCTCTTTCGATAACTATTCCACCTCTCATAATCCAAAGTCAAAGTCCCCGGACAACGATGCACCGAACGCATCCGCGGGATGATCCACTTCCTCGCCATCATCGGGAAACCCAGTCGAAACCTCCTCGGTATCAGGGGAAACCGGGATGGAATCCCAGAACCCTTGAATCCGCTCGTCGATCGGAGGGATAAGCGCCTCAGCGTGGGCACGTTCATTCATCCCACTCTTCAT
>NC_027756.1:27312533-27313382 GCF_000695525.1 Brassica oleracea var. oleracea
GGGGAGTCAACTGGCTTATCGCAACTTCGAAACGGTCCAACACTCGGACGAGAATTTCGGGTATTGGGAACCATAGGCGACAACGCACTACGAACGCCTCTGGGGGGCTGTTAGCGCATACCCCACGGCGAGGAACCCGGAACTCCACAGCATCCGGGATATGGTAGAACGATCGCATGATCGCGAGAAACTCGTCGGTACTCCTGCTTGCATCCCCTTTCTCGACTCCACGATGGGTCAGGACCGGGAACGACTTCTCCTTGGGAGGGGTCAACGAGCCATAATGAGCAACCCACCATGCCTCGTTCTCGGCAGGATGTACCAAGTGAGGCACAAACTCCATCTTCGGAACAATGAGCTCTTCGTAAGCACTCGCGGATGAAGACCCTTTTTTCGCAATCTTTTTCTTGCTCGACATCTTTAAACTTCTCCTAAGAAAATAGAGGAAAAGGGTGGAGAGAAAGAAAGAAAATTTTTTCTTAAGAAAGATCTTAGAGAAAGACAAGAAAGTGAAAAAAATATGAAACAAGTTACCTCCCTTCTTATAAGCATGAGGATTTACTGTTCAAGCTCGGACTTTCGGATATTAATTCTATCCATCACGCCTAACTTGCCGAACATGCCTAACCGCACGCTAGGATCCTACGATGCATGATCCTAACGGGCTGGGGGGCTAACTGTTGGGGTCAAAAACGGTTACGACGGAATTACCACCCGAATATCCTCGGAGATCGTATGTCCGAAAGAGATAGTAAAAAGGAAGATGTAACTTTCGTAAAATATAACCAAACACGAAGTTTTTACGAAGAAGTATCCTTGAAGATTCAAACCAAACTAACCAAGCTCGAC
>NC_027756.1:27313433-27313857 GCF_000695525.1 Brassica oleracea var. oleracea
CCGTCCCGCTCGGTCGCTACGTAGGGACCGAGCTCGAGCCGAAGCTCGATCGCTACGTAGTGACCGAGCTATTGTCCCGTTCAGCCGCTACGTAGCGACCGAGCTCGAGCCAAAGCTCGGTCGCAACGTAGCGACCGAGCGCTCGTCCAGCTCGGTCGCTACGTAGAGGCCAAGCTCGAGCCAAAGCTCGGTCGCTACGTAGCGACCGAGCGCTCGTCCCGCTCGGTCACTACGTAGTGACCGAGCGGGACGAGCGCTCGGTCGCTACGTAGCGACCGAGCGCTCGTCCCGCTCGGTCACTACGTAGTGACCGAGCTCGAGCCGAAGCTCGATCGCTACGTAGTGACCGAGCTATTGTCCCGTTCAGCCGCTACGTAGCGACCGAGCTCGAGCCAAAGCTCGGTTGCTTCGTAGCGACCGAGCG
>NC_027756.1:27314028-27324654 GCF_000695525.1 Brassica oleracea var. oleracea
AGCGACCGAGCTCGAGCCAAAGCTCGGTCGCTACATAGCGACCGAGCACTCCTCCCGTTCGGTCGCTACGTAGCAACCGAGTGATCAAGGGATCTAAAACACGGTTTACGCTTGGTCCACAAAGAAGGATAAATGTCAATTTTCCGCGGATAAATACGGAAGTTTTGAAGATAATTGGAAGATCGGGAAAAATGGAATATCTCCATTTTTATGCTATGACGGCTTAATGGCAGAAGAGTAAAAGCGTAAACCGACTTTGGAGCTAGTATATAAGGAGTCCTAGGCGAGGAGCATGGTAGAGGACTTTTGAGAGCAAACTTAGCACTTAGAGCAATTTCGGAAATTTTCCATTTTTGTTATTTCGAGCTGCGACTCAATTAGGTTTAGCCGTCTTAGGGTTGCTAGAACTAGGAATCTCGCCGACAGCTCTCGAGCCCAGGCTTATACCTTGTTGTAAACGCTCATACGCAGATTCGGAATAAGATCTACTTTGCTCTCTTTTTCGATTTCTTATTCTTATCGTTGTTATTCTCGTGTTCTGATTGCTTAACGTGTGGTAATTAGCAGATATCCGGGTCCTTTGGGAAATTAGGGTTTCCCTAGTTTCTTTATTTAAACGGAAATCGACAGTGCGAATTTCGGTTCCCACAATCTTGTAGAGCCTTCAGCTCTCTCTTTGTGTCTTTATCATCTCCTTCACTGCCTCCGTTGCTCCTATCATGCTCATCCCTGTAGGCTGAATCACTATGAACCATGTTCTCTACAAGCTCCTCAGCATTTACTTCATTTCTCCCCAAGAAGAAACCAGTGCTACCAGTATCAAGCCGGCTGCTATACTTAGGCAAGACACCTCTGTAGAAAGTACTAAGCAAGCTCTCTTTGGTGAAGTCATGGTGTGGACATTGGTTTAAGTAGCCTCTGAACCTCTCATATGCTTCTCCAAAGCCTTCAAGATTCTTTTGTTGAAACCCAGAGATCTCATTCCTAAGCTTGGCAGTCCTTGAAGTAGAGAAGAACTTGATGAGGAAGGCCTTCTTGCATTCATCCCAAGTGGTGATAGTGTCACTTGGGATGTTCTTCTCCCATGTGTGAGCTTTGTGTCCTAAGGAGAATGAAAACAATCTCAGCTTGAAAGCATCTTCAAAGACACCATTGGTCTTGGACAAACCACAATACTTGTCAAACATGTCCAAATGATCAAGTGGATCCTCCAAAGCAAGACCATGGTACTTGTTGTTCTCTATCATGTTGATCAAGCTGGATTTGATCTCAAAGTTGTTGTTCTCCACAGCTGGTGCTCTAATGCCCATCCTATTCCCATGGATATGAGGCTGATCATAGGTGCCAATAGCTCTAGCTTGGCGCTGATTCCCCTCCATCTCAAGCTCAACTTTGTCCAAATGAGCTTTCCTTTCTTCTTCTCTTCTCTTCTTTGCAATCTCCCTTTCAAAAGCTTTAATGTCTTCAACTCCTCAAGTTCATGTACCTGACATTCAAAAGAGCTAGAAGAGAGAATCAATAACTAGATATAAGAAAATTAAGACTTAGTCTCAAGTATAGACCAAATCTCAATGTCAAAACAACTTAGAATTGACAACGGCGCCAAATTTGATATGGACTTTTCAAGGGTCCAAGGTTCAAATCATGTAATATTTAAGATGTCAATCCATTTCTAAGAGTTTTAATGCAGAGAGAATTCAGGTTCAAACTTAATCTAAGTGCTTTCAGTGTGAATAAGTGGTTTGATTAAACTAACAAGGTTCTAACACAACTAACTAGCAACTTTCAAGCAATTGAATAAAGGAGGAGCCATGGGTATAGGAATTTGATTTTAGATGACTAAGTTTTAATCTAAAATGACAAGATTCAATCAACACATTCCCCTAAATCTAGATAACACAACACAAAAGCTCATTTTTTCTCATTGACCAAACATCAAATTCCTTTGGTTTGTTTCAATCAAACAATCATTAAGAACATATCATTCAACTTTCTAAACTCCCCTAACATCAAATGCCTTTTGTAGGGTAAGCAAAGAGCTTGTTGAGTTGGCTCAGACATTTCATCGAACACCTTCCGAGTGATGAAATGTCTAGATGTCAAATCTAAAATGGCCAACTCTAGATTAGCATTAAGATCACTCAATCAAGGAAGGAGACACATTAATCTACTCTTAAACATTCTAAATCACCACTTAATCATCCTAATCATCCTAACCCATGAATCCAAAGATGACTACTCACTCATTATCATGGTAGACACTAAATCATTAGTTGATCTAAGTCTAAACATGATTAATAATCAAAGCAATCAAACAAACACAAAAGATAATGATCAAGATTAGATCTTTCACTCCAAAAATGGTTTTTTTTTTTAATTTGATAGATAATAAGATAAGATCATAAGATTAGGATTACAAGTATTTATAGTAGCTTAAAAACATAGGGGTAAAATAGTAAAATACTTAGTTTCGAACACTGGCCGTGACCACTCATCGTTTGTGATCAAAGCCCGCGAAACGCGTTCATTGGCCGTGACCACTCATCCTTTGTGATCAAAGCCCGCGAAACGCGTTCATTGGCCGTGACCTGCTTCATCCCGCGATCAGAGGCCGCGAAACTCCCTGGTCATTTTGACGACACACGGCCGCGACCCATCTCTTCCAGCGACGAGGGCCTGCGAAACTCCCTGGGTGTTTCGTTGACACACGGACGCGACCTGCTCTCCTCTGCGAAGGGTCCCTGTGGTCGAGAGAATGGATTCGTCGTAACTTGGCTGCGACTGGCTCGATTCGTCTTGTTCTTCTTCGTTCTCGCCATCACTGGAATCAGCCAAGCTCTAACCACGCCGTGAATCCACTTCCTGAAGCTTCGAAGCCGTCGCTTCTCGCCATCACAGCTATCATAATCAAATCTCTGAGCCACCGTGAACCACCATCCAAGTCTCCATCCGTGCTCTGGTCCTGCGACGTGCTCAGTCTTCACCGTGGCGTTAAGCTTCCCCGTCGTGGATCGAAGCTCCATCATCGCTTCCGAGGGACTCATGAAGCATCAATGACCACTTTTGGCTATTTTGCACATCTGGTCCTCATAGTTTTAGTTCTCTTCGCATTGCCCCCATGTCTTTTGGATTTGCATAAAGGACGTCACGAATTGACCCAGAATCTTTCGATTGATCATATTAGACCCCTTGCATTGGCAGAATGGTCCCCCGCCTCTTGATAATTCTCAGTCCGGCTACAAACTTTGTGAATTGCCCGATTAACCTCACGATTTCACCCCAAACTTCTCAAGTGTGCAATCCAAACCCTAGAATATGCAAATGAACACTCCAATGCAATATACACATCTAAATGCATCCTAAAATTACTCGTATGAACTCAAATGAGATAGTAAAAACTTATAAAAACATGAGATATCAGCGATGAAGACCGAATGAAAGCTTCATGGCTATGAAGACCGTACGAGAGCTTCGAGGAGATGAAGACCAAACGAGAGCTTCGTGGCGAAGAAGAGGTGGTGATGAAGAACGAATGAGAAATTCAGGGAGATGAAGAGGTGGCGATGAAGACCAAATGAGAGCTTCATGGCGATGAAGACCAAACGAGAGCTTCATGGTGATAAAGAGGTGGTAATGAAGACCGAGAGAGAGCTTCATGACGATGAAGAGGTGGCGATGAAGACCGAGAGAGATATTCATGGCAATGAAGAGGTGGCGATGAAGAGAGGAGAAGAGCTTCGAGGCGATGAAGCTCGATGTGGGGCCATCGGGCGACCAAGAGGTGGCGATGAGGAGAGGAGGAGAGATGATTGTTTTCATTCTAGTCTTTTCTGGGTTGGCACGACATATGTTGATTTATTATCACAACATTTCTGGCTCCTCGGACTTTTGTGGGTTTTCCTTTGTTTGATATATGCTAATATTGGCCTTTGATCTTGAAGTGACCGGTTTTGACTCCAAGAGTTAACCCCCCAGCTCGCAAGTATTATGTGTAATTTTGGTGAGGTCGTGGTGAGTGTTTAATTGGTATCTACGGTCAGAAGACCCATATCCTTTATTCTCTAAGAATGTCTACCGTTGATTACTTTATTGCGGAAAATCAATCCCTCAAATTCATTCAACGTTCATCAATGAAGACAATTAGGTAGAACCGTCAAGGGATTGAGAACAACCTCACAATTTGACGCCTCACGTAGATGTATTAGAAACATCTCCCAGTAATAGTGTTCCTATCTGAAACGAAGAATAGGAAGCCGCTATTGTAAAACATTCGGGCTGACTTAGGCTTTGATGTTACCGTTGAGCCACTTGGGGAAAGTTGAGGTTTATCTTTACGTTTTATGGATGATTTCTAATTAAATTTTTTGTTTTCGAATAATAAAATGATCACTAAAGCAATCATTGATGGAATAAAAATCTTTATGGTGTTTATTTATGGGGAACCTGCTGTAGAGTAACCCCAACTTGTGTGGGAACGTCTTACACGTTTTGCCACTACAAGAAATAAAGGAGGCATGTGACGCTCTGATAGCTCATTTATGCCATTAAACATATGCTAAGTGATTGTGAAAAGTTAAAATTTTCAGTATGTAGTAACATGATGTCTTGGCTTGGAAAGAGAGGAAGGTCAACCATAAGATGTCGTTTAGATCGAGCTATAGGAAACAAAGATTGGCATGAGAAATTTTTACATTCTTCTGTCTGGTAGATACGACTGTGGAAATCAGACCATGTTCTGGTCCTAACAAGAATTCTTGTAAAACCGATGAAGGCAAGGAAAAGTTATAACCCGCCCTTCATTCATGGACGTTGATAAGATCTTTCCATTTAGCCGCCTTGCCGCAGCAGTGGGGCCTACGGTCTGCTTCCAGGTCGGTCGATTTATCCTGCCTTAGGATAAATGGAAATCTTCCTTTAATAAGGTGACAGCCTTAAACAAGAAGGAATCTTCCTAAACCCAAGAGAAAGAGGAAGTATTCCAATACATATGACCGTCCTTAAGAAAATTGAAATATTCTATTATCTAAGGATATAATGAATATTTCCAAATCCTAAGAGAGAGACACGACTTTCACTATAAATATAGGTTTCTAAACCTAAAAAGTGGGGGGGCCGGGGGCGTCCATGACCAGAGCTCACAAGTTCTACAGCCACCAAGGCGATATTTCACACGTAGAAGACCTTCTTCTTCGACACGCCTATGATAGGCTGACCCCGGTGTTTACTATCAACAAGATGAAGTTACATGCTCACTGCAGCACGTATACCCATCTCCTTCTTGGCTCAGGCCACGATCTCCAGCTCATCAGCAGGGTCCCTCCATGCTCACTGAAGCACGTCAACACATCATGCTCACTGCAGCACGTATACCCATCTCCTTCTTGGCTCAGGCCACGATCTCCAGCTCATCAGCAGGGTCCCTCCATGCTCACTGAAGCACGTCAACACATCATGCTCACTGCAGCATATCGACATGTTTACCATCTGTTCCGGCCATGTGCCCTCTTGAACAGACGACTCCTACCAACACAGAGCTACGTGCTGCCAAGGCTACGTGCCCATTAGACCATGTGCCCACCAGAGCCACGTGCTCCTTAGGCTATGTGCCCATATAAGCTACGTGCCTCCATCAGGCTACGCGCCTCCATCTAGGGTCGGCGCCTCCATATACATGTACTACGAACTGCTTGATCCCCCACTGAAAGGTACGTAGGCAATCCCCACTGAAGGATGCAGCTATATATCCAAACACCTTCCATGGTCCCGTACGTAGATACCCAAGGACCGAACTTGTTAGCCGGAACCATTAATTACAGATCAGGAGGCACCCAAGGACCGACCCTTGTAGTCGGAACCATCGATCATAGATCAAGAAGACCCTACGATCTTCACTATTGATAGGCGGCCCCCACCTAACGACCAATATCCCATGCTGCTACTAAGGCAACGACGACATATACTGGCCCATACCCATAAGGCAGTATCCTGAGAGCAGAATCTCCTGGTTTATCAACTATCAAAGAAGGAGATAAAATTGCAACAACATGTCTCCTTCTTCCTATCATTCCGTAGAGCTGAGCATAGATCGCTTGTACACAAAAATACCATAACACCTGGGGGAACAACTATTCTCCAGCGAGAACAGTCGATGGATTGTTTCATCGGGAAATTTCCGGTTTTCTTTTTCCTGAAACAAAAATTCAAAACAAACTACAGAAAAATTGAAAGGAAAAAAAAACATATTTACACTTACCAGTGGGTTGTCTCCCACCAAGCGCTCCATTTAAGTCACTAGCTTGACTTTGGTTAGCTGATTAGGCTGTGGAGGGATCGCTCAAGGGAATTTCTTCACCTTCTGACATTGTTGTTTCAGCAAGGTAGGGCTTGAGACGCTGACCATTAACAACAAACTCTCCTCCATTCGTGTCCAGCAATACAACTGCTCCATATGGTCGGACTTCCTTGATGGTAAACGGTCTGGATCATCTCGACTTCAGCTTTCCAGGGAATAACTTCAGCCTGGAGTTGAAGAGAAAGACCTGATCGCTCGGTTCAAAGCTTCTGCTGATGATCCGCTTGTCATGATATACCTTGGTCTTCTCCTTGTAGATCTTTGAGCTCTCGTAATCTAGATGCCTGATCTCCTCTAGCTCGTGGATCTGGATGGAGCGCCTCTCCTTGGCTGATTTGATGTTGAAGTTGAGCAATTTGACAGCCCAGGCCACCTTGTACTCTAGTTACACAGGGAGATGGCATGCCTTGCCATAGACCAGGTGATAGGGAGTGGTCCCGAGTGGTGTCTTGTAGGCTGTTCTGTAAGCCCCCAATACGTCATCCTTGAGAGACCAGTCCTTGCGTGTAGTGCCGACTATCTTTTGCAGAATGCTTTTGATCTCTCTATTAGACACTTCCACTTGGCCACTTGTTTGAGGGTGATATGAGGTTGCAACTTTATGCTTGACACCGTTCTTCTTCAAGAGGCCTTGGAAGACCTTGTTGACGAAGTGGATACCTCCATCGCTTATGACCATCCTAGGTACTCCAAACCCTGGAAAGATGATTTATTTGAAAATCTTGGTCACAACATGCGCATCATTAGTGGGGCTGGCGATTGCTTCCACCCACTTTGATACATAATCCACCGCGACTAGAATGTACTCGTTCTTGTATGAAGGTAGGAATGGTCCCATGAAGTCTATCCCCCGACAGTCGAACACCTCGATCTCGAGTATGAAGTTCTGAGGCACCTCATTCGTCTTGCTGATGTTCCCTTGTCGCTGGCATGAATTGAACTTGGAGATGAAAGCTTGAGCATCACGGAGAATTGTGGGCCACCAAAAACCGGCTTGCAAAATCTTGGAGACGGTTTTGAATGCTGCAAACTGCCCGGCATAAGAGGAACCATGACAGGGATGTAGGATCCCTGGAATATCAGCTTCCGGAACACATCGTTAAAACACTCCCTCCTTACAGTGTCGATACATGAACAGTTCATCCCAAAAGTAGAGTTTTGCATCGCTCAGAAACTTCCTCTTCTCATTAACAGTAAACTCAACATGGTCTTTCTCAGCAGCTAATAAATTAGCTATCTCAGCAAACCAAGGCATATAAGAATATCTCTTCTTGATCGCAGCAACGTAGTGTTCCGGTTCTGCAAAACAGTCTACGGCAAGAGTATCCTGACTGTTCTCGACATACAGACCAATCACGTAAACGTGCTCCTCAGGGAGACTGTCATCGAGAGCAGTCTCTTCATCGATCTTCATTCTGGACAAATGATCTACGAATCCATTCTCAATTCCCTTCTTATACTTGATCTCAAGATCGAATTCCTGGAGTAGAAGAATCCATCTCAGTAGGCGCGGTTTGGCATCTTTCTTGGTCAGCAAGTACCTCAAGGCAGCGTGATCTGTGTGCACTATCACCTTGTAACCTACTAGGTATGACCTACACTTCTCGAAAGCATAGACAATGGCTAAAAGCTCCTTCTCGGTCATAGCATATCGGCATTGAGCTTCGTTTATTGTCCTGCTCGCATAGTAGATCACGTGCAGTTTCTTATCTTTCCGCTGTCCCAGCACTGTTCCCACTGCGAAATCACTTGAATCAGTCATGATTTCAAAAGGAAGGTCCTTTTATGGAGGTTGAACAATTGGGGAACTAATCAAGGCTCCTTTTATCGTGTGGAAAGCAGCCAAGCAATCGCTATCGAACTCGAACTTGGTGTCCTTGCAGAGCAGCCTAGTGAGTGGTATTGCGATTTTTGAGAAATCCTTGATGAGCCTCCTATAGAAACCGGCGTATCCCAAGAAGCTTCTGATTCCCCTGACTGTGGTTGGTGGCTGCAAGCTCATCATCACCTCGATCCTTGCTTTGTCAGCCTTGATCCCCTTCTCGGAGATCTTGTGTCCGAGAACAATCCCATCTTTGACCATGAATTGACACTTCTCCCAGTTAAGCACCAGATCTTTCTCCTCGCATCACTACAACACCCTGCACAAATTTTTCAAACAGACAGAAAAGGAGCTTACATAGACACTAAAGTCATCCATGAAAACCTCATTTATATCCTCAATCAGGTCAGTAAAAACAGACATCATGCAACGTTGAAATGTCGCAGGGGCATTGCACAAGCCGAATGGCATCCTCCTGTAGGCAAACGTGATGTATGGGCTGTTGGGGTCAAAATCGGTCGGAATCAATGTCTGAAAGTCCGTAAAAATCAGCATGAATATTTTTACGAAAAGTAATCTTCGTAACGAATTCTTTACGAAGAGCCTTGCGGTAAAATCTTATTCTAATCTCAATCGAACAACTAAATATCGATTGTCCGAAGGCAACGGACAAGTATCCAAATCGGCCACGGACAAGCTCAAGTATGGCCATCGGACAACGCCCAAGCCAAGGTCGCCACGTAGCAACCGAGCTCAAGCCAAGCTCGGTCATTACGTAGCGACCGAGCACGCACATGGCTCGGTCGCTACGTAGCGACCAAACTTTCCCAAAACGTCGATACGACACGAATCCATGCATTCTCGTCTACTCTTTAATGCTATCTCCCGTAGGCCATGGCTAAACCATTCTTTGTTTCTCATCACTCGAAGTCATCAGTCAAACTTTATGATAAAAACCGTGGGAAGTTTTTTTTTATCGAAAAAACCGTAATAAACGTTTCGAGTCAAAGACGACCCAAAGATACCTAAAACGCAACTCGAAGCTCACTTACGATTTCTTAACCGAAAACCCATAAGCCTTAAGATGGTTTATGCTTGGTTCGTAAGGCAAGATAAATGTCAAGTTTCCGCAGATAAAAGTGAAGTTTCCAAAGATAATCACGAAGTTGGTGAAAATTAGAATATCTCCATTTTGAGCTATGACGGCTTAAGGGGAGAAGGGGAAAGGCTCAAACTGACCTAGGAGCGAGTATATAAGGAGTCCTAGGCGAGAGGCGCAAGGGACAATTCTTTCAGACTTAGAACTCTCTGCACTTAGAAAATTTTAGGCATTATTCTCGACATGCTCTGTTTCTATGACTGGCACCCGATTACTAGACGAACTGGCCCAGGCAGTTCGATCTCTTGTTCTACTCTTTCAATCGAACTACGTTCGGCTTGATCCTCGAAAGGGGTACGTAGGCAGCCTTTCATAAGGTTAGGTCCGAAATACAATCAAAATCTTTTTCTTATCTTTTTTGTTTGTTGTTATCGAGCTGCGACTCAACTAGGTTTAAGGTTTTTGGTCGTTAGAACTAGGGAACTCGCTGATAGCTCTTGCGGCCAAAGCTTTTGTAATCTTTTGTAATGATCGCAATGCTCTTACGCGGATTCGAAATAAGATCAACTCTTTCTAAACTCGCTTTATTGTCTTTACATATTTTCCGCATTTATTTGGTTACTTGTCGTTGGCTCTCGCAGAGAATCCGGGACCTCTGGGAATGTTAGGGTTTCTTGACTTTCCTAATTTTAACGGAAATCGACAGTGCGAATTTTGGTTCCCACAGTTTGGCGCTAGAAGGAGGGGGGGGGGTACGGATTACTCTAACTCATAGCCGCAAAACGCTTGATCAAAACAATGTATGGAAATACGAAAGACAAAATAGCATTTCGCAACAATGCTGGTAAGACAACTCCAGCCGCTACTGCGCCTATGGCCAACGCTTACGCAAACGCCACAGTTCTTGAGAAAATAGAAAACCTTGCCGCGACTTTTCGCCACAGGAAGTGCAATGAAAAGAGCTCGCGATTTCTCTTTATAAACATAAAGGGAAACGATAAATCTTATCTAACCCCGTAAGTTTGGCTCATTACCGAACTAGAGAAATCTCAACATGTAAGGGTTTTACCAAAACACGTTTTCCCAAAACTGTTCGGAAAAGTAAAACTTTCCCAAAACCGCAGAAAAACCCGAGGTTAATCGCGGAAAGAGAAAGCACAGAAAATCGGGTACATAACTCACCGATGTACTTCTTCCGACTATCTTTCGGAAAAACCCTAGGTTAATCGCGGAAAAAGGAAGCACAGCAAATCGGGTACATAACTCGCCGCTGTACTTCTTCCGAATATCTTTCGGAAAAACCTTAGATTTATCGTATAAAAAGGAAGCGCATCAAATCGGTTATGAAACCCC
>NC_027756.1:27324754-27325827 GCF_000695525.1 Brassica oleracea var. oleracea
CGGAAAAATACCTAAATTGCTCTAAGTATTAAGTTTGCTCTTAGAATTCTCTCCCCTTGCTCTTCGTTCTAGGTCCTCCTTATATACTCTTCCTTAGGTCGGTTTACCTCTTCTCGGGCCGGATTTGTCGTGAAGCGGATTTTTCCATATTTCCTTCTTCCTTGTGATTATCTTCGGAAATTGGACATTTATCTCTTCCCGCGGATGCGATAAACCGTCATACCAATTTTTAGGTTCAAGTCTTTTGGGACCAAAGATGGGCTGTTGTCCGCAATTCGGACCCTCTTTGGGCAGTATCGAGACTTTAGCGTTTTTATGATTTTACTCGCGAAGTAGTCATTGGTATAGGCTTGGTTCTTCCAACGGAACCCTTTTTCTTTGCATAGCCTAGGGAGTCGGTGTTAAGTTAACCGTAACCTGCTCTACTACGAAGAATAGGAAACTGTTCGAGAGACATAACCTTCCCAACTTCCCAAATACTTTCGAGGATGTTTTTTAGACGGAACATTGGTGTCGTATCCACGGACCCGAAGACTGAGTTACGGAAACTTCGGACGAAGATGCATGGTTATGGGATGGGACCGGGTTCGGAATGGTCCACGGAGAATTGGCCGCGGTCGCCGGGCGAGCGGATCCACGACACGATCGAGCGAGCCAAACGGCAACACGGCCGTGCTCGCCGGGCGAGCTGGCCCGTGTCACGACCGAGCTCTCCGGCGAGTCGACTGGCAACGCGGCCGTGCTCGCCGGGCGAGCTGGCCCGTGTCATGGTCGAGCTCGTCGGTGACTCGACTGGCAACGCGGCCATGCTCGCCGGGCGAGCTGGTCCGTGTCGTGGCCGAGCTCGCCAGGCGATCCATTTCCGCTGTTAGTTTTCTCGGCTTTTGAAGTTTTGACCGAGATTCTGTTTTTCTAAGGACTTTCGGACATCGATTCCGTCGTGACCGATTTTGACCCCAATAGTTAGCCCCCCAGCTAGCTAGGATCCGTGGACCTGGGTGTTAGGTCCTAGCTTGCGGTATGGTCTGTTCTTGGTGGAATTAGACGTAATCGTTTGTCGAAAGATTGAAGGT
>NC_027756.1:27325925-27327457 GCF_000695525.1 Brassica oleracea var. oleracea
GAGAGGAGAGGAAAGAGAGCGATTGTCGCCGAAATGAAGCGGAGGGCTGCTTTGTTTGTCACCGAATTCGAGAGCTTTAAGGATGCTCAAGAATTCGTGGGCGATTTTCGCTAGTGTCGTGGCTCAGTTGCTACCCTCTACAAGTTGCATAACGAGGACTTCTCTTTTCCTGCCGAGGTCGCCGAGATGTCGGGTCTTATGAACGGGGGTGCCCATGCCGAATCCTTGGTTCCTCTGATCGAAGGAAGGGGCCGACAGCTTTGGGACTCCATCGAGGTCTCGGAGGACACGGCGGAAGCGGGAACCGGTGTCGGTGATGAAGGTGCCGGAGTCGCGGACAGAGAGGTGGATGAGCCCGTGAGCTCGTTTGGGATATCCATGTCTGGGTTCCTCAACTTCGAGCTTTGAGGATTGTTGGGATTATTTCCCTTGGTTTTATTTCGAGGTTTGATGTATCTAGGCCGAGTGTGGCCGTATTTGATTTATGTGTGTTTAGGCCTTGTGAGGCTATGTGAACTATGTGTTTGAGACCGGCCGTTTCGTGGCTTTGGGTCCTAGCCATTTTTTGCGGCTTCTATATATATGATGAATGATTGACATTCTGTGCGTTTTAGTTTATACTTCTGCCAAGTGTGAGGGAAAGATACGAGTAGTCACTTCGTATCTTAACTCTTAGTTTATCGTCTTGTTCGTTTGCTCTTACTGAACGAGGGCGTTCGGAAACGTTTAGGAGTTTCGCGAAGTTTCGTGAGCGTATTAGATATAGACGATGGGACATGTTTTAAGATCTCGTATCATGTCTTGAGATGTTAGTGGACCAGTAGGACTAGGGCAAGACCTAGGTTTACTTTTGGCTCTAAGGCTGTGCGACAACAGATCGGCTCTCGTTTTGCCTGTGGCCGATTTCCACCTGGTTCTTTCCGATTTAAAGTCCGCGACTTGGCGCCGGCTTATATGACTTGTATGGAACGAACCGAGTACTCTCCAGAGACCGTCTGGAGTGCTGTCCAAAATTTCGGATTTCTTGTATAGCGCGCTATGGTATCCTCGTCGGATGTAAGAGAACCTTTATTTTTACGAAAGGTTAGACTACAAGTTCTTTTTTTTTAGAACGTTTTTCGGTTTGTCTGTCGGGGCCAATCGACGGGCAATTTTTAGGCGTACCTCTTTCGAGGATCAAGCCATCTCGTAGTTCTGAGTTGTTGTTGCAGGCCTTCCTACTCGTTGGATAGGGTCATTTCTGCTACTTCAGCCGTTGAGGCTTTAGTTAAATCGGCGGCCATTAAATCGGCGACCGTTTCGTGAGTTGGGTTTTCCGCTGGTAGGGCGATGGACTCCGGGATCGCGTCGCTGTCCGGAGCCGTTGCCTGGGCGAGTGATTCCGAATCGCTCTTCGTGGATCCTTCGGGAGTACTCTGAGTTTTCTTGACTCGCTTCGGGCTAACCGCAGGGGTGTTACGAGTTTGTCGTAGCTTATGCTCGGCCAAAAAGCAGAGCCTAGATTGTTTCTGGCATCCCCAGATTACTGATGC
>NC_027756.1:27327535-27328581 GCF_000695525.1 Brassica oleracea var. oleracea
GGTACCGCCTTCATTGCGTTGATCCATGGGGTTCCCATTATAACATTATAGATGGCTGGGTTATCGACTACAGCGAAGTCAACGATTTTCGTGATTTCCTTTGCCATGACCGGAAGTTTGATCGATCCGAGGGTCATTGATGTTGTGCCCGAAAAACCGGTCAGTGGTTTTGGTTCTGGGATGATCTCCCCGAGTTCGATGTTCATCCTCCGGAGAGTGTCGCGGAATATGACGTTGACCGTGCTGCCTGTGTCGATGAGGATTCTTCCCACTTCGAGGTCTCGAATCACCAAGTCGATGACCAGCAGATCGCAGTGAGGTTTATCGAGTCCGACGGTTTCCTCCTCCTCAAAAACAATCGTATCGTTTGGAGCGTTGTCGGTCAGGGACCGAGTCATCCAGTTAGAACTTGTTTCCGCCTTTCTTTCGTAGGCCTTGGTGGACGAAACAGTGGCGGTAGAATTGTGATTCTCCAATGATCATGTTTATCCTCTGGCGGGTACTATTGTCTCCAAGGTCATCCTGCCTTCTTGCTCGCTTTTCGACATCAGGGTTTTGGCCTGAGGAAGCCTTGTCCGCGTGTGCAGCTCGATAGACCGGAGTTTCGAAATCAAGTCTTCTGCCGCTGCGGGCTCTTGTGGTTCCGCGCGGGGCTTTGCTCCTGGCCTTCGCCGTTAAGGTTTCCACCTGTTTTGCGAGAGTGGCCACAAGTTTTCCTTGTTCGTCCGTCTTTTTCTGACCGGAGGCGAACATTTCCTTCATCTGGTCTAGTATCGCGGCGTCGGCAGTGACCGTTGATACATTTCCAGCAGGAGTTTTATCAGCGTTGGCATCGACGGGAGTCCCATCGTGCGTTTGCGGGTCTTTGTCAGTTTTGGTCGTCATATCGGACTGAGCGTGTGTGGTTGCGAGAGAGATAGATCCGTACCACCCCTCCTTCTAGCGCCAAACTGTGGGAGCCGAAATTCACACCGTCGAGTTTTGTTTATCGGAGGAAAGCCAAGTTAACCTAGCCTTCCCTGAAGGTCCCGGTTATCTGCTGGGCC
>NC_027756.1:27328682-27329219 GCF_000695525.1 Brassica oleracea var. oleracea
TAAGATCCTAGGCCACGAGAGCTGTCGGTATGTTCGTTAGTCTAGCCACCTAAGTTTTAACCTAGTCGACTCGCAGGTCGGTAGTAAAAACAGAAAAATGCCTAAATTGCTTTAAGTATTAAGTTTGCTCTTAGAATGCTCTCCCCTTGCTCTTTGTCCTAGGTCCTCCTTATATACTCCTCCTTAGGTCGGTTTACCTCTTCTCGGGCCGGATTTGTCGTGAAGTGGGTTTTTCCATATTTCCTTCTTCCTTGTGATTATCTTCGGAAATTTGACATTTATCTCTTCCCGCGGATGCGATAAACCGTCATACCAATTTTTGGGTTCAAGTCTTTTGGGACCAAAGATGGGCCGTTGTCCGCAATTCGGACCCTCTTTGGGCCGTATCGAGACTTTAGCGTTTTTATGATTTTACTCGTGAAGTAGCCGTTGGTATAGGCATGGTTCTTCCAAGGGAACCCTGTTTCTTCGCATAGCCGAGGCAGTCGGTGTTAAGTTTACCGTAACCTGCTCTACTACGAAGAATAGGAAACTGTT
>NC_027756.1:27329411-27335975 GCF_000695525.1 Brassica oleracea var. oleracea
GCGAGCCGATCCGTGGCACGATCGAGCGAGCCGACCGGCAACACGGCTGTGCTCACCGGGAGAGCTGGTGCGTGTCACGGCCGAGCTCGCCGGTGACTCGACTGGCAACGCGGCCATGCTCGCCGGGAGAGCCGGCCCGTGTCACGGCCGAGCTCGCCGGCGACTCGACCGGCAGCACGGCCGTGCTCGCCGGGCGAGCTGGCCCGTGTCGCGGCCGAGCTTGCCGTTTGATCCGTTTCGGCTGTTCGTTTTCTCGGCTTTTGAAGTTTTGACCGAGATTCGGTTTTTCTAAGGACTTTCGGACATCGATTCCGTCGTAACCGATTTTGACCCCAACATCCGCCTCCCTCCACGGTCTCACCATCCTTCCTCTCGCGCCTCGATCTGTCGCCAAAATCTCATCACCTGGAAAATCTTCCTGATCATCCTTGGCACCTCTTGATCATCCCTGGCTATTCCTAAACTCTAAAAAAGTTTTCGACGAGATGCTCGTTCACTTTCGTAAATCCAGTGATACTCAGATTCAAAAATGGATCACGAAAACCGCAAATATTGACATGAGCCTAAACACAGCCAGGAAAGCAGAGAAGTCCAGGAAGAATCTATATTCTTGCTATTCGAAATGGGCAGACAGACACGAAAAGAGTAAGGGCAAATGAGCAAATTAAACGGAGAAGAGGCTAACCCGAATCTTCGAGAGAACTAAGGTATTTCCAACTTGAAATCAGACTTGAAACTTTCGTAGGAAATTACTAAGAAATAGAAACGCCTTTGAGACTGCCATAGAACTTTCGGGAACTTAAAACCTAGGTGGATAGTCTAGCGAACTAAGTCTTAAGCGATTTTTCCTGTCCCGGTATATTGTTCCATGACTGTTCAGCCAGATCATGCAAACTGATCTAAACTCTCTGAAAATCGAGAAACGATCGCCACGCATATCTACCTCGCTTCCTAAAGAGAGAAAAAACTAGAGACACGAACGTCGTCTTAAAACCGATTTGTTTCTAGCAATTTTCTTAAAACCGACATATTCCAAGTCGTCAACCTGGAAACAACCAAATCACAATCCTAGCGTCGTCTGTAAATCGTCCCGGAGTATCGATCATTCCAAACCTTGAAAGAAGAAATGTACACAACTCTTCAAAGTAGCGGTTCAACCGTTTTCTATCGTAAAAAAAGACTATACTCGTATACTCTCAAAGTTCAAAAACTTTTGCAAATCGTCAAGAAAGCGCTTTCGTCAAAGCAAATAGTCCCAAGTAGGCAAACGACAATCAAAAATTCGTCTAAACGCTAGCAACATATCCAGACGATCATGAACATAATCTCAAAGATTACACAGCATTTCTTGTCGCAATCATGCGTATAGAAAACCTGTACCAATATCAAACTGAAACTCGACGATTAGCCAAAGTCTTGAAGCCCTTTCCGGCTTTACTTAAAGCCATTTTCGTATAAAAATTTCTATGAGAAATCTTCAAGCATCAAAGCATTTCTTTCAATTTCCGTTGAAACCAAGTGAGTCACGGAAAATCATCGAGAACATTTGTGACGAAGAAAACTCGAGAATTAATGTAGTATCGAGCACATTAAAGGGAACACTTTCTTCCCGATCGTTGGCTAGATCTACCTCTGGTTGACCAATTCGTTCCAGAAACGAATGTGTCATGAGAATCCTCTTAAAAAAACCAATGAAAAACGTTCTGCGACTAGATAGTAGTGAAATAAACTTCGGTGACACTCCATGAGTAACTCCAAGCAACTTTCACCTAAGATCGAAATCACAGCAGAAACAACGCTACTTGGATTAAAGTACCATGGTCTAATCCTTGACCTACAACATCCTTGGCTATCTGAGTGAACACATCCTTCACGCCAAGCCAAACTATTTGAGAAACCATAGCTCCATCACTTAACGGCTAAAAGACAATCTACGATTTGCCTAAAAACGTCGTGAGACTATTAAGAAAATAATTATCGTATAACCCACGGTCGGAAATCATATGATAAATTCTTCGTAACGAAACTTAGTCCTAAAAACAAACGGTTAACGGAAAACTAAAACTTGTCGACAATCGACCAAGTTCGATACATTCCACAATTCACTTTAAGCCCGCTATGTTTTACCAATAATACGCGGCATGTAAGGAAAAATTCGTAACAAAGCTTCTAAAGCTATACAAAACATCCTCAAAAAAGCACGAAATAGATCTCGAAAGGCCAACACTTCACAAAGCACTATGAAGGAAAACGCTTCTTCCCATGGACAAATTTACGCGACCCCTCAGTCCTAATTCCTCGATCGCAAATCAAATTATTAGCATCCAAACAGGAACAACAATTTTGGCTGCGAACATCCGTAGACAGACCAGAATGTTTCTCAAACGCATGGCTAAGACTAAACTCTTTCAATATCGCGAAACATCTTCAAGCCCGCGAACATTTCAAGCACGAAACGCGGCATAGGAAAGAAAAAATCAATCTTCAGCATTGCGAGACGTAGCAGACGCCTGAAGAACCTTTTTTCGACAAAATTACCTTCCTCGATAAATGCACCTTCCTGGAAGACCAAACTGTCATACATACTAACATCTTCTCAAACACGTATTCTTCGCGAAGACTCAAAAACGGTAATATCTACCGATAAGTTTGTTGCTGATCACAACAAACTCTTAACGTCCTAAACAGACTTAGCCATCTCGTAGAGATAGCTCTCGTACACCCGATACAACGGTAATATTGCTATATAAAAATCCGAAATTTTGGTCAGCACTTTCGGGAGACTTAAAAATTGTCCTCGAAGAGATGCTCGATTCCTACGATACAAGTCACGTAAGCCGAGAACATATCGCAGACTTTAAAGCGGGATAAAATCAGGACGAAAACGTTACGGGAAACGTAAGTCGAAGTAGTCATCGCACCCCCTAAAGCCGTGATTAGACCTAAGTCTTGCCCAAAACCCAGCACACTGGTCTCTAACATCTCTAGGCATAGTATCAAACACCCTGATACGAGATCCCAAAATTTTTCTCTTGGACAATATTCGAGCGTCTACAGAAATCCCGCAAGTTTACACACTGCAGAAAACTCTCGAAACAGATCACGGATATAGCAGTTCACACAAAGTTAGATTACGAGATGACAATTCGTAGTCTTCCCTCTACACCCATATAAAATGCCATCGGCAGCAACACGCCTGATATCCTCTACATATAAACTAGACCGTAAAGGTCTCGCTGGAAAAATAGTCATAAGAACCTTAACTCCAAGACGAACTACGAAAGGCTTGATCCCTTCAACAAGGGTACGTAGGCAGCCGTCATAAGGCGCAGCCCCAATCTTATCGCGTTCCTCTTTTAGAAGAGCAAGAAGACCACTTACCACGCTTTTCAACCATTAATTCCGCCTAACTCACCTAACTTACCAAGCCACTCGCTAGAACCTCACGCTAGAAGCTCATGGCTCTAACGAGCTGTTGGGGTCAAAATCAGTCACGACGGAATCAATGTTTGAAAGTCCGTAAAAATCAGCATGAACATTTTTACGTAAAGTAATCTTTGTAAAGAAATATTTACGAAGAGCCTTGCGGTAAAATCTTGTTCTAATCTCAATCGAACCACTAAATACCGATTATCCGAAGGCAACAGACACGTATCCAAATCGGCCACGGACAAGCTCAAGTATGGCCATCGGACCACGCAAAAGCCAAGGTCGCTACGTAGCGACCGAGCACGTACACGGCTCGGTCGCTAGGTAGCGACCGAGCACGCACATGGCTCGGTCGCTAGCTCAAGCCAAGCTTGGTCGCTACGTAGCGACCGAGCACGTACACGGCTCGGTCGCTAGGTAGCGACCGAGCACGCACATGGCTCGGTCGCTAGCTCAAGCCAAGCTTGGTCGCTACGTAGCGACCGAGCACGAACACGGCTCGGTCCCTACGTAGCGACCGAGCTCCAGCCAAGCTCGGTTGCTACGTAGCGACCAAGCACGTACACGGCATGGTCGCTACGTAGCGACCGGAACGTAGCGACCGAGCACGAACACGGCTCGGTCCCTACGTAGCGACCGAGCTCCAGCCAAGCTCGGTTGCTACGTAGCGACCAAGCACGTACACGGCATGGTCGCTACGTAGCGACCGGAATTTCCCAAAACGTCGATACGACACGAATCCATGCATTCTCGTCTACTCTTTAATGCTATCTCCCGTAGGCCATGGCTAAACCATTCTTTGTTTCTCACCACTCTAAGTCATCTTTGTTTCTCATCACTCTAAGTCATCAGTCAAACTTTATGATAAAAACAGCGGGAAGTTTGTTTTTATCGAAGAAAACGTAATAAACGTTTCGAGTCAAAGACGGCCTAAAGAGACCTAAAACGTAATTCGAAGCCCACTTACGATTTCTTAACCGAAAACCCATAAGCCTTATGACAGTTTATGCTTGGTTCGTAAGGCAAGATAAATGTCAAGTTTACGCGGATAAATGTGAAGTTTTCGAAGATAATCACGAAGATCGGGAAAATTAGAATATCTCCACTTTGAGCTATGACGGCTTAAGGGCAGAAGGGGAAAGGCGCAAACCGACCTAGGATCGAGTATATAAGGAGTCCTAGGCGAAATGCACAAAGGACAATTCTTTCAGACTTAGAACTCTCTGCACTTAGAAACTTTTAGGAATTATTCTCGACATGCTCTGTTTCTATGACTGGCACCCGATTACTAGACCAACTGGCCCATGCAGTTCGATCTCTTGTTCTACTCTTTCAATCAAACTACGTTGGGCTTGATCCTCGAAAGGGGTACGTAGGCAGCCTTTCATAAGGTTCAGTCCGAAATCAAATCAAAATCTTTTTCATATCTTTTTCGTTTGTTGTTATGGAGCTGCGACTCAACTAGGTTTAAGGTTTTTGGTCGTTAGAACTAGGGAACTCGCTGACAGCTCTTGCGGCCGAAGCTTTTGTAATATTTTGTAATGATCGCAACACTCTTATGCGGATTCGAAATAAGATCAACTCTTTCTAAACTTGCTTTATTGTCTTTACATATTTTCCGCATTTATTTGGTTACTTTTCGTTGGCTCTCACAGAGAATCCGGGACCTCTGGAAAATTTAGGGTTTCTTGACTTTCCTAATTTTAACAGAAATCGACAGTGCGAATTTTGGTTCCCACATGGGCATGTGAACGTCGTCTTTTCTTGATCATCCGGGTGGATGGAAATCTGAAAGAAACCTGAATAACCATCTAAAAAGCAATAGTATGGATGGTTAGCCAATCTTCCAAGCATTTGATCAATGAAAGGGAGTGGAAAGTGATCCTTGCGAGTCGCAGCATTCAATTTACGAAAATCAATGCACATGTGATGTCCAGTTACAGTTCTAGTAGGGATGACTTCATTCTTTTCCTTTGTTATGACAGTTATTCCACCTTTCTTAGGAACTACATGAACATGACTAACCCAATTACTATCAGAGATGACATATATTACACCAGCCTCTAGAAGTTTCATTATCTCTTTCTTTACAACATCTTTCAGATTTGGGTTTAACCTCCTCTGATGCTCTACATAAGTCATTGATTCATCTTCTAGATGTATCCTATGCATGCACAAATCAGGTGAAATGCGAGGAATGTCAGCTAGAGAATACCCTAATGCCTTACGATATTTTCTTAGCTCACACATGAGTTTAGCAGTCTCAACATTATTTAACTCAGAGTTCACAATGACAGGATATGTGGAATTTGGTCCCAAGAACGCGTACCTGAGCCCCGTAGGGAAGGATTTGAGCTCGATCTTTGGTTCAGCTCGCTCCATGGATAGTCGAGTTGTATGTTCGGCATAGTTGCTCTTTTTGGAACTGCTGCTCCGACTGTACTGCTCTGATTGCTCTCGTTGTGGGAACCAAATAAGGAAACTAGGAAAACCCTAATTTCCTGGAGGTCCCGGATATCTGCTAATACCACACGCCAAGCAATCAGAACACGAAACGAGAACAATAATGAAATAAGAAATCAAAAAAGAGAGCAAGATAGTTCTTATTCCGAATCTGGGTTTGAGCGTTTATAACAAGGTAAGTGCCTGGGCTACGAGAGCTGTCCGCGAGATTCCTAGTTCTAAAACACTAAGACGGCAAAAACCTAATTGAGTCGCAGCTCGAATAAAAAAAACGGAAAATTACCTAAAATTGCTCTAAGTGCTAAGTTTTCTGTGAAAAGTCCCCCCCATGCCTCTCGCCTAGGACTCCTTATATACTGGCTCCAAGGTCGGTTTACGCTTTTCCCCTTCTGCCCTTAAGCCGCCATAGCATAAAAATGGAGATATTCCATTTTTTCCGATCTTCGTAATTATCTTCAAAATTTCGTATTTATCCGCGGAAACTTGACATTTATCTTTCTTTGCGAACCAAGCGTAAACCGTCATGCGGCTTACGGGATGTTAGTTAAGACATCGTAAGTTGGGCTTCGAGTCATGTCTTAGGTCCCTTTGGACCGTCTTCTGACTCAAAGCGTTTATTACGACTTCTTTCGATAACGAACGAACTTTCCGCGGTTTTTACGGTAAAGTTTG
>NC_027756.1:27335984-27341809 GCF_000695525.1 Brassica oleracea var. oleracea
GGCGGGGAATCGTGAAATGGGTTCGCTACGGTCTTCGGGAGATAGCATCGAAGGATAGACGAGAACGCATGGACAAATGTCGTATTGATGTTTCGGAAGAGCTAGAACCACAAAATATGCTGGAAGAAAGGTGTTGCCTACTCTGACATTGGGATCTTTCAGAATACCCACCGGTGACTTAATTAATCTATCCGCGAACACCAGGGAAATTCTTGTTGGTTTGTTGTCTGTGAACCCCAGTCGCTTTGCCACATACTAAGGCATGAGGTTGACACTGGAGCCCATATCGCAAAGAGAACAAGCGAACACTGTTTTTCCAATCTGTATCTAGAGAAAAAATTTGCCTGGATCACTCAATTTCTTAATCGGCCTGTTCTGAAGCACTGCACTACACTCCTTTGAAACCAACATAATCTCACTGTCTCCAGTTATCTTTCCTGAGACCAAACCCTTCATCAAACTACGCATAGAAGGTATCATCTGGATCGCATCAATCAAAGGTAACTTGATAGTTAGATCCTCTAGCATCTTCTTACACTTCATCTCCTCACGATCCTTCCGAGACTTCTTTGCGGGAACATGGTATGGAACCTTTGGGGTGTATTCGCGCGTAGGAACAGGCTCGACAGGTGTAGCAGTAGGGGCTGGATCAGAATCAGCAGGCTGTTCCGTTTCCTCGTCAGAGAAAGGAGCAGCTTCGGATTGCGGTTGCTCGCCCTCCTTTTGCTTGCCTTTCTCTACCGCTGTTAGCTTCTTTGGGGCCGTATCTGGCAGTCTCCTTCCACTCCTCAGTTCAACTGCACTGCATTCTTTAGGATTCTTATCGGTCTTTCCAGGGAGAGTACCTTGCTGCTTCTTGACGCTTTCAGCTGTCTGAGCGATCTTAATGTCCATCTGCCGCATATGGCTAGTGACATTGTCATATTTGGTGCTCAGGTCATTGAACATATTGTTCATTCTGGAGTTGAAGTCTGTGGTGACCTGGTCCAACGCTTTCCCTTAAATTTACTGACCATGGAGCAGTTGCTGCATCATCGTCGCTAGACCCTTCATCTCGTCTTGCGGAACAGTCATAGGTGCAAGAGCAACTTGTTGACCAGTCTGCTGCTTTTGGTTCCGGAACTGGCTGTTCTGCGCCTGGCTTAAAAAATAGGTTCTTCCTTGGTAACCCTTTTGATACCCCGTGTTGTGTCTTTGACTGTTCTGCGCGTTGTCAACTGGTTTGTCTAGCTTAGGGTACGCAAAGAGATGGGTGTTGTTCCTCGCGTTTGGGTTCAGGTCGTAGTTCTTGTACTGCCATCCTTGTCCATTGACGTAGCTCACCTCTTGTTGATCGTTCACAGTGTTGTCTGCTTCAGGTGTGACATCTAAAGCACTGTTCTCTTGTGTGGCTTCTTCCATGATGAACACTGGCTCTGATTTCCCTTTATCAGCTGGTCAACCTTTGCCGCTAGATCGTCTATGATGTTTACGTTCTTGGAGCGATCATTCTCCTTGTTCTTGTTGAGTGAGCTTCACGTCATATTCTCGATCAGTGCGAATGCACCAGGTGCTGTTTGAGTCATGAAATCTCCATTACTCAAGGAATATAGAGCATTACGAAACTCATTGCTCACTCCATCATAGAACACTTCTAGTATGTAATCGTCCTCAAACCCATGGTAAAGGCATTCCCTTTTGTACTCCTTGAAACGCTCTCAAGCATCATAGAAAGGTTCGTCAGTCTTTTGCTTAAAATTGGAGATCTTATGCCTCAGAGCCACGGTTTTGGACTTCGTGTAGAAGTGACTTAAAAATGCTGCTCGGACCTGTTCCCATGTAGTTAGGGAACCAGTTGCGAGAGAGTCAAGCCAGTGAGATTCTTTCCCATAAAGAGAGAGTGGAAACATGGTGCATTTGATGTAGTCTGGTGGCACTCCATTTGCGCGAGAGAAGTTGCAGAATCTCTCAAAGTTCTCGATGTGGTCCATCGGAATTTCAGCTGCGAGGCCGTTGAACATCTTTTTCTGCACTAGACCGATCAAAGCAGGCTTGATCTCATAATCCTATCGAGTGCAAGGAGGGGGGTTGATGGCGGAGCGAGTGGTAAGGAAGTTCCGCGGGAGGTTCCGCTCTCCGATGGGAGCGCCTTGTTGCTCAGCTTGTTGTGCAGCAAGTTCAGCTTCAGCCTGAGCGGCTTGTTCGCATGCGTTCATCATTTGCTGCATCTGCTGCTGCATGAGTGCCATAGCAGCAGCGAGATCGTCTTGATTTCCGTGATCACCCATTTTGGTGTTGATCAGTCTTGGTTGTTGATGGTCATGTCGTTCTAATCTTGCGAGCTCTTTTTGCTAAGTGTGAATAATGGTACTTGTGCGTTGCTCCGAATATGTCTACTGGTCATGCACCTGGATCATTAGCTGGAATAAAGAGAGAAAAGCAAGTTAGATGTCGTAGACTAAATATTGAACTGAAAAATAAAGGTAAAAGTATGTGGTCCCCGTCGCAATGGCGCCAAAACTTGATACACTAAAACTGAACTTTTTCTACTGTCAAGTTAACAGTGGTAATTGTAGTATTTAAGATTCAATCCAGAGGACCAGTCTACACTTTATTCTTATGAGTTTTCAACTTAGCTGAAACTAATGGTGAGTTTTTGATTTAATTAGTGACGTGCAAGTAAAGTAAATGATTGCAAAGAGTAAATTCAAATTAAAGAGAAGCCAATCTAGGGTTTTTCATCGGGTGTTGATGCTAAACCAAACATTTATTCAAGCGCAACAGCCAACTGTTGTGATGTTGCTCCCTTTGCGGATCGACCTTGATGCCTAAAATCTCGTTTGGATCAAAGATCGACTACAAGCAATAGAGATCAAGTCCGATAGGTTCACCGAGCACCCTAATATCTACTTTCGCTGACTAGGGATGCTCGGCTCATTCACCCAATATCAAGTTATCTACTACATGGTTAATAATCAGATTAAACCTAACATCTAACAGTAAGTGATCAGGTTAAAGCTACCATTAAGAACAGAGATAAACAAAGACAAAATATGATCGCTTATTTATGTTTAGCTTTTACGACCAACACCCTAGAACCCTAGACAAGCTAGCCGACTACTCAGCCATTAAACAAGATGAACAAGACATAATAACTGAATGATACTGCATATAATTCCATAGAGAAATCAATAGGGTTCAGGATGATCTTCTTGGTGAGAAGAGGAGCCGTATTCCTTACAATAGCAAAATCTAATAATAAGTCTAGGTCTTCTTGCAAAACTCGCGCGTAAAGAAAATAAAGATAGGGATGACTTTTTATATGGAGGTGCCACCGACTTCAGAGGAGGGAGTAAGTAATTAGAAATTTTTTTTGCAAGATACGAAAACTTCCATAAATGTCGAGAACAAACGCCTGGCTGCTCCTAGTGGGATCAACCGTCATACTGGTCCGCATGATTGTTCTGCGGTGAAAGGCTCCAATTCTTGCTCCTTTCTTCATGCTCCTTCCTTCAACTCTTTAGCCTACTCCAGACCTGAAATGGCTCGAAAAGGACTGGACTAACTCGATAAAATATTGAAAACAAGTTAGAAAACATATGTACAATGGTGCTAAAAACACCATATATCAATAGGCTTAGCTAGACTTTGTTAGAAAGTTCTACATATGCTCCCTCGTATGCATGGATAAGCATTTCAGCAGCGAGACCGCTTTGGAATTGGGGATGAGACAGGAAATTCATTAAGGTTATGAGACTAAATCATAGGATAATCCATGGATTCCGACGATACCTGCAAGGCTGGCCAGACAAAATGCTATGGTTATTCATCCCGAAATACCTATTGGTGATTTTATTAGAGATGATACGAAGGAATGAGATGTGAAGATGCTAAAGAATTTTGTTGGGGCAGAAAACATTTCTTTAATTGGGAGTTTGGCCATAAGCCGAACTACACATCAAAATACTTATTGATGGAGTTTTACGAAGATCAATATACTATTAAGTCGGGATACTAGGTTACTTTTTTTTTTGAAGCATTAGAATGAGGTTATATATTCGGAACCGAGTATCACTAAGCTTCCCTTGGAAAGTTAATACTCCTCAGAAGATGGACTACATTATATGACACCTAGTAACATAACACGTAAATGTCATAAAGAATTTCATACGTCATCATATAATGGATTTGCTTTAAAGTATACATCTATAATATAAATCTTCTATTTTAAGAAAAAAATAAAGAAAATATTATTTCTATCTCTAAATATAGGGATAAAATAGCATTTTTCTATACTCTCCTCTAAATTAGAAGAATTTTATTATAAAATCATACATTGAACCAAATTCTTCTATAATAATGATCTTTATTTTAGAAAACAAATATAAACATATACATTGGAGATGTGTTAATTGAAAGATTTTTTTTGTTGTCAAATAAAAAGTAACGCTTCGTTCTGCCAGTCAATAAAACGTGTCAAGAATTTCAATATTTGAAATATGTTGAAGCCTTGAATGGTTCACAATATCAAATACAATTCAGGTCTTGTTTTTTTTTTTTTCCGTCGAAAGGTTATTCTATTACTCAAACTTGAGGTGGCCTGGGTAACCAAACCGGAATAGAACAACCAATAAAACATAACTCCCTATGGAAGGATCTAGCAGTCTTAGCCAAAAAGTCAGCCGTTTGATTGCGTGCCCGTGGGACGTGAACGATTTTAAAATCCGGAAAGCATATCTGTAGCGTCTCTATCCTCTCCAATTCCGTCGCAAAGCTTGGCCACGCCTGAGGTTCCCTCACCATTGCTATCAGTTCCTTACAATCTGTCCCGAAGCTCTGGCAGTTCGAATGTTGCAGCATATTCTCCATCGCCCATCGTATTGCCTCTACTTCCGAGTGCAAAGCTGATTCACGCCGAGGGAAATTCCTTGTCCCCATAAGCTGTGCATTCCCAGATCCATCCATCCACGCCCATCCGCATCCACTAAAGTTAGCAGAAGACGTCCAAGATCCATCTAGCAAGCAAATATTTCCCAAGCTTATGGCTTGGGGCTCCTCATTTGTATTAGCTTGTGTTACAGGTTGTACCACATCATTAGCATCAAACCAGGCTTGACATTCGCTCTCCGCATGTCGGACTAACTCCAAAGGATCTCGATCTATGCCCCTGAAGAGTTTCTCATTCCTAGCCTTCCAAATGTACCATATTATCTAGGGATAAGGGTCCCTATCACGATCAAGCCCAATAATGCTATTTTTCCTCCAAAAGAGATAGTCCATATTCGTGTAGATGCTTGATACTGGAAAGATGTTCGGGCTTGTCGGAGTTGAAGCTAAAGACCAAACTTGAAGAGCTGGTGGGCATTCAAAAATTGCATGTGTGACAGTCTCCTCTGCTTCTCCACATCTTAGGCAGTAGTTATCACATCTCATATTGCGTCTTACCAGGTTCCTTGTTACTGCCACATGACCAGTTAACAATTGCCATATAAGATGACATATTTTCGTAGGAGCCTTCAGTTTCCACGCAACCGCTTGGAGCTTGGTAATACTTGGGTCCAAAACTTCCCTTTCCTCTGTTTTATTCAATAAATTCTGAGCCACCCAATATCCAGACTTGACCGTGTACTGACCATTCCTTGTGAAGTTCCAGCAGTAAGAGTCTCGACGATGAGTTGAGCTTATGGCCAAACTCCTAATGAATGGTATGTCATCAGGATGAACATAGTTCTCCAGTAAGCCCACATCCCAATCCTTCGATTCCTGATTAATAAGATCGCTTACTCGCACATTAGGATGCATCACTGGTGCCATTGGGGCAGCTGGCCGCTGCCTCGCGGGATTCT
>NC_027756.1:27344344-27349788 GCF_000695525.1 Brassica oleracea var. oleracea
TATATATATGACATGTGGGAATATATTATATGATAACATCTCTCTCTATCTCTATATCTCACTTCACATTCACAGCACAATCACTTCCCCAACCATGGAAGCTTCTGCAACTTCCAAGCTTCTCGTATCTGACATCGCCTCCTCCGTTGATCACGTCCCTTCAAACTATGTCCGACCAATATCTGATCGTCCAAATCTGTCGATTGAAACATCCGGTGATTCCATCCCAATGATCGATCTCCAGGAACTCCATGGACCCAATCGAGCCGATGTTATCTACCAAGTTGCTCATGCATGCGCTTCTTATGGCTTCTTCCAGGCAACTCCATGCTTAATTCACTATGCTTCATTGCACTGCACTTCATTTTAACTCGAACTTGCTCTGTTTTACTGCATTAAAAAATTTCTCCAATTTACTATGCTCGATTACAAGACCCTCTGATATTTGTTGTTGTAATAGAAGACACACTGTTTCGTTGAGTTGAAATGTTATTGTTTCATTTTTTCTAGATCAAGAACCATGGGGTGCCAGAAAAAACAATAGAAAGAATGATGACGGTGGCAAGAGAGTTTTTCCGGCAGCCAGAGAGCGAAAGAGTTAAGCATTACTCTGCGGATACAAAGAAGACGACGAGACTCTCCACAAGTTTCAACGTTGGCTCAGAGAAAGTCTCTAACTGGAGAGAATTCCTCCGACTCCATTGCCTTCCTATCGAAGATTTCATCAGCGAATGGCCTTCGAGTCCAGTCTCATTCAGAGAAGTTACAGCTGAATATGCCACAAGCGTTAGAGCCTTGGTCCTCGTACTTCTCGAGGAAATCTCAGAGAGCGTAGGCCTTGCGAAAGACAGTGACTGTAAGGCAAGCAATACATTAGGCAAGCACAGCCAACACATGGCCTTAAACTACTATCCACCCTGTCCTCAAGCCGATCTAACTTTCGGACTTCCCGGACATAAAGATCCAAACTTGATCAGTGCTCTTCTTCAAGATGAAGTGTCTGGTTTGCAAGTCTTTAAAGATGGTAAATGGATCGCTGTTCATCCTGTTCCCAACACTTTTATTGTTAACGTGGGTGACCAAATGCAGGTACTTGGGAGAAAACAAATTAAATATTTCATAGGTTTCTTCACCATCCTTGTGTTAAGTTTATGTGGTTGATTCTCTTCTCAGGTTATCAGCAATGACAAATACAAGAGTGTGCTACACAGAGCGGTTGTGAACAGCGACAAGGAGCGGATATCGATACCGACATTCTACTGTCCTTCTTTAGACGCTGTTGTTGGCCCACAACAAGAGCTGATTAATGAGGAAGAAGAGTCTCATGCTGCTTACAGAAGCTTTACATATGCTGAGTATTATGAAAAGTTTTGGGACAGAGCACTTGCTACTGAGAGCTGTATTGACTTGTTCAAAGCTTCCAAAATCTAAGACTGCAGTTTAGAAGATGTCATGACCGAAACCTGAATGTTAATTCAATCTGTTTAACAAATAAAACAAATGTGCTTCATCTCTTTTGTCTCAACATCACTTCTCATTAACAAAATCTTATGCATACACTGGGCTGTCAATATAATATTGTGACGACCCAATATAATACAACTTAAGAGCATAATTCAAATAAGAAAGAGCTTCCTTCACTACTTTATCTGCTACCCCATTTCTTTCTCTTGATTGGAAGACAAAGCGGATCTCTTAAAACTCATTTACTCACAAGTCTATAAGGATAGTTCAAGTACCAGCTATACCTCTTCCCTATTGATGTTTTTGATGAGTTTCTTAGAATCTGATTCAAAGATAAGTCTCTTTTACCTCAAGATCTTCATATTTAGCATGGCCATCTCATTGCCTCTGATTTTATCAGAGTTCTTACTCTTGGTAATAAGGTTTTGTGTTATTAGTTATTAGTTATTACGGACTGCTAAGGACAATGCGGAAAGAAACTTAAAAATGAATAAAAAAATGTAAAACTACAAACAAATTTAACGTGGCTCATTAAATTGGCTATGGTTTTTTTTTTTTTTTTGTAACTTTAAAATTGGCTATGTTTACAGATGAAAGATCTTATTATTATAATCAACTAGGTAAATACACACGCTAAATTGCGGGAGTTTTATAAAAAAAAAAATTAATTAATTTAGTTAAAATTATGTTTAATTCAACGATGTAATTTCTACTATTCATGATATAATATGTATTTGCTTAAAACGTTTCGTAAATCTCAAATACACATCAATTGATAATTATCACTATTTACTCAAGACTTTTATCAATGAAAAAATCGTATAAAAGAGAAATATACTAAATTTTTTCTCGACCCGATCTTTTTATACCTTTTCAATAAATCTTATTAAAATGATAAAATCTGTAGCAAATTTTGAAGATTGTTCAAGACTAAAGAGAAACGGTAATAGTGCACTTGTAACTCCTATTACAAAATGTCTTGTTCATTTATAATGTTTACTGAATAAAAAGGAAAGGGCATATAGAATTGATCATCCTCCCTAGGGGTGGACACTTTACCCGATATCCGAACCCGATCAGAAAAACCCGAACCGAAATCCGAACAGAAATCCGAACCGAAGTAGTAAAATATCCAAACGAGGATTAAATTATAAGAGATTGGATATCCGAACCCGACCGTGTAATATCTGAACCCGAATGGATATCCGAAGATAACCGAATATATGTATAATTAACCATATATTTCTAGTTTACATCTCTCATTTTATATAAAATATTTATATTGATACTATACATACTTTAAGTTTATATGATATACATAGAATTACGGAGAATATGATTTGCTACTCACTTAAAATGCATGTCAAACTTTATATTTCAAGAATTAACAAAAAGTTACATACAAAATTTAAAAACATTTACCAAATTAATGTCTTTTTTAGCTTCAAAATGTTATGTCCAAATCTATTAGCCATTCAATTTTTTAAAAATAAAAAATTAGTTAAATGAAAGTTATATTTTTAAATACAAGAAATTTGAGAAATGAAAAATTTAACTCTTTTTTTCAAAATCTAAATATCCGAACCCGATCAGAAATAACCGAACCCGAACTAAAAATATCCGAACCCGATCCGAAGTACAAAAATATCCAAACGGATTCTATACCTCTATACCGACATACCCGAAAATTCGAAATACCTGACCCGAATCCGAACGGAACACGCCCACCCCTAATCCTCCCTATTTCCATGACCTGCTTGTAGGAAAACTAACATGCTTGTCCAAAGGCTACTAAAGTAATACCACTTCCATAATCATGATTCATGGAGTTGTTCTCGACTTTGTCTCTCCTTTTCCTTCCATCAACTTACCATGGCTGTAATATATTCTTCGCTTAATAATTTGAGATTGATCAAAACGTCTTCGAAATTGTATCATCTAACATTAGCGAAATTGTATCATCTAACATTAGATCATAAATCAACATATGGCACTTGAAAATCATGATCTAAATGCTACCAATAAAAATATGTCAGTCGAAAACAATACATGATTAATTTGTTGGTATCTCTTAGCCCCTTCTTGTTTATTATTTACAACGAAAGTGAAAATGAAAACCAAATCTGAATCACCCTTATGCTTGATTTTTCTTTTATTTTTCATGCTTAGTGAAATTTTTATTTCCGCACAAGATTAAATTTCGAGTTTCGATGATTGAGTCCACTCAGCACAAGAGTCTTCAAAGCTTCATTTATTTTGCTTTGAGTGCTTCATCAATTTGTTTACGCTTCAATGGACTAAACTTCGAAAGAATAAAAGCTTTTATATCCATATTTCCAGTTGGATTACCAATTCCTGATAAAAAAAATCAGCATAACATAAAGAGTATTGGAAGAAATAAACTTTCTTCGTGGATCTGGATTCTCTGTGTAATCAAACAAATACAAAGACAAGAAGAAGAAAAAAACGAAAGTTGTGCTAATGCGTTTTATTAACTATGATAAGAACGATTCAATTGTGAGATTACACCACAGAAGTTGTACTGAAAATCCGTTAACAACGAAAAACGATTGAACAAAGTAATCAGTCCGTCCTTGCTTGCTAGTCGAGCAACCTAAGTCGTATGTTCTCTAAAGCTAACCAGCATTTCTCTGCCATATTCCTCTCTCCCCCCTTTTGAATGTCTGGGGTACTATTTTTATAGTCTTACAAAGTCGGTCGTGTTGTCCTTTTCTCCGCGGATCCATATCTACCTCTTCTATCCTTTCCTTTTTTATCCGTTAAGATTCGAATATATCTCTTTCGGAAATCTCCCATTATCCTATTTATTCCTTACTATTCGCCAGGAAAACCGTCGCTAAAACTAGACCGCTTATGCTCTGGGTCGTAAAAAGGCTATCTCGCTTTCAGACTTTTTAGATCATTTTGTCATTTTATGTGTTTTTATGAATTCATGGGTAGAATGAAAACGAAAATCAGATGCGTGAAAGTGTGAGAGATCTTAATGAAGAGCTGGGGAAGAGTAATGAGAAAGGAGTCTTGGGTGACGAGAGCTTCACGGTGATGAAGTTGGGGCGATGAAGACTGAAAGAGAACTTCGAGGAGATGAAGAGGTGGCGATGGAGACCGAACGAGAGCTTCATGGCGATGAAGACCGAACAAGATCTTCGAGGCAATGATGACCGAATGAGACTTTCATGGCGATGAAGAACAAACAAGAGCTTCAGGGCGATGAAGAGGTGGCGATGAAGACCGAACGAGACTTTCATGGCGATGAAGACCAAACGAGAGCTTCAGGGCGATGACGAGGTGGCGATGAAGACCGAACGAGACTTTCATGGCGATGAATACCAAACGAGAGCTTCAAGGTGATGAAGAGTTGGCAATGAATACCGAGAGAGAGAGCTTCTTGACGATGAAGAGGTGGCGATGAAGACTGAAAGAGAGCTTCATGGCGACGAAGAGGTGGCGATGAAGAGCTTCAAGGCAATAAAGCTCGATGTGGGGCCACTGGGCGACGAAGTGGTGGCGATGATGAGAGGAGGAGAGATGAGTGTTTTCATTTTGGTCTTTTTCTGGGTTGGCACGACATATGTCGATTTGTTATCTCAACATTTCTGGCTCCTCGGACTTTTTTGGGTTTTCCTTAGTTTGATATAGCTGATAGACCATGGATTTCACTCAATTTTAGCCATGGTTTATACATGTTTTTAGAGTCTTTCATATGCATTTGGACCCTTTTTAGAGCAACTACAGGTTTAGGTACTTACTAGAGGAAAATGATGTATTTGGAGCTAGTTGGAGACCTTTTGAGCTTTGCTGGAAATAGAAGATAGTCGATTATTTATCAGAATATCGACCGATGGTTACCAAGAAAAATCGATCGATGAAAAGCTCTTCTCATCGATCGACGGCGAAGCCACCAGCGAGTTAATGACAGATTAGAAGATCGCAAGTTTCACAAAAGTTTCAATAATTAC
>NC_027756.1:27350381-27375002 GCF_000695525.1 Brassica oleracea var. oleracea
AGATTAGATAATCTAATTGATTATATCTAAGTTTGAGTTCGAGAACAATTAATATCATTAAACCCCTAAAAACCCAAATTAAGTTATTAACTTATCATACCTGAGATTATGCATGAATCTAGCTACTCTCCAAACTGTTAACAACCTCAAAACAAACCAATCGAGCAATAACCTTGCTCGCCAATCCATTTACTGCTTTAAAAACCTATTAATCTAGCTTTAATTCAAAGACTATAAATCTATTGTGTAAGCCTAGAGTCTCTGTGGATTCGATCCCTAAGTACTACATCTGAACCTCTTATTTGAGAGAGTAATTCACTCCTTAGGATAATTTGAGTGATATCAAATTTGGCGTCGTTGCCGGGGACTCTTTCTTATTACCGTTAGATTAAGTCTAGGGTTTAGTCTAGATTTTGTTACTGAATTTGCTAAAGTTCTCCCTCTTATCCTGCTGACACAGGTACTTAAGATGGAGGACATGGATTTCGGCCGGACATCGATCGACGAAGTGACAACAACATCGGGCGACGAATCGACGGAAACATCGATCGACGCTTTCCAGCAAACATCGGTCGACGATACCCAGTCAGAAGCAGGTAAGTTTTCTCTTACCAATCATGATAGTGAGAAAGTAGTCCTAGGTGAGCCTAAAGGTCAACAAAGCAACGAAATTAACCAAACCATAAATGAACAGGGGACTGCAATCCCTGTTAAAATTAATTCGATCTTAAAAAGAGATCATGAAACAAAATTGCCTCTACAAGACTACTTAAACTCTGGCAGGACGTATTCCAATAGGTCAGCCATTAAACTACCAAAAGATGATACCAAGAAATCTGGGGTTAGCCTCGAATACTTATTCTTGGTACGTCAGAATCCTTTTTCATGGAACCGTCTCAGAACACCCACACGATCACATTGAATATCTAGAAGATATGATGGATGACAAGTACAATCGCTGTAAACTATTTTCATTTTCCTTAGAGGGCGACGCCAGAAAATGGCTGGACCAACTACCAGCACGCTCTTTGACCTGCTGGAAGGAAATAAGGAATACCTTCATTAATCACTTCTTCGATGAGACTCATTACTGGGATGTAAGGAAGAAAATATCCACATTCCGCCAAAATCCACGAGAATCATTCAGAAATGCCTGGGAGAGATTCAAGAGTTACCAGCTTGAATGCCCCCACCATGGTTATTCAGAACCACAGCTCATTAATACCTTTTATGGAGGTGTTGGCCTGCATTACCAAATCACGCTTGACACAACCAGTGAAGGAAACTTCAGTACCAGGAACCCTGAAGAAGCAAAGCGTTTGATCAAGAATGTAGCTACGGGTAGATCCTACAAAATGATGGACGTAGAGCGAGGAAGGAGAGTTGACTCATAGATGAGCGACATTTAGCCAAAATTAAAGAATCTCTCGACTCACTTCATTCTTTTCAAGAGGAGCAAAACCAATTTGGGATTTACCAAATTGATGACGATGCCCTTTCTGATCTAGAGCAACAGGTAGATTGTGTAGGTATTCCAACCTTGAAAGATCGGTACCCTAATCCTAACATCGATAGTTTTACCCGAAATTACGATGCTATTGTTGGATCACGCCAGGGCAGAGCAAAATTTAGGTTAAATCAAGCCTTCACGGGAAATCGCAAAATGGCCACTGGTCTGAATGGAAAGATAAATATGATCTACAGTGAACTAATGAGGAAGTTCGACGCTTTAAGTGAACACATTAAGAGACTGGACAGTCAAGTAGCGGAAAACGCGACCGCCATCAAAAGAGAAATGGGACGTCTCCCTGGGAGAACTGACGCGAATCCAAAACATAAAGTTAATTCTGTGTTACTAAGGAGCGGAAAACGCCTCGTCCCGAGCACAATAGGAATCAACCATGCAGAAAAACCCGCTGAAGTTGAGAAAACCGGCGAAAGTAGATCACTACCAATAATTCTCGATAATCCCAGGATCTGAAATTTCTCGAGAGAAAGGATGATCCGACACTGAAGGAGCTTGGAGAGAAACCATTGACCTCGATGAGGAAGAAGAGGAGTTGGAAGAAGATGTGGAAATCGATTGACAAGAAGGAAACAATGTTGATCGACTAACTATGGTAATTATCGATCGACAAACTGGAAACAATGTCGATCGACGCTTGACTCTCGCTGAACCAGCCGTAGAAAGAGTGTATAGAACTTTGCCACCCTTTCCTTCTAACAAGACGCAAACTAAGCGAGAATTAGATAAAGCCATCTGCAAGAAAGCATTCGATAAAATCACGTTGGAGATGCCATAAAAATGTCACCTTCAATAAAGAAATATGTGAAGGACATGATATCCAACAGCTTCCCAGCTGCTGAACACAGCGCCATGATGGTTTCGGAAGAAGTGAGTACGATAATCCGAGGCGAAACTCCGATCAAGAGGCCCGATCCGGGCAGCTTTGTTTTGGATTGCAACATACGAAATAAAAGTTGTCCTCGATCCCTTTGTGTCCTAGGTTCCAGCGTGAACCTCATGCCGCACTCTATCGCGATATCCCTGGGATACGACAAGTTCAAGCCTACCAAAATAACTTTGGTTCTTGCCGATAGATCTATTAGAGTACCTGAGGAGGTACTTGACGACGTGCCAATAAGGATTAACGACTATCATGTACCAATGGATTTCGTTGTGCTGAAATACCAGAACGAACCGAAGATCCCTTCATTTTGGGTAGGCCATTTCTAGCTACAGCTGGTGCGATCATTGATTTCAAGGAAGGTCGGATATGTCTAAACATTGGAAACATTCCAATGACCTTCGAAATGGAAAAAATGATAAGAGGACCCTTAATCGATAAACAGACCTGCTATGTGGACGATATCTCTGAGTTGGCTGAAGAATCCTTCATAGACCTATGCTCAGATGATCCTCTGGAAAAAGTGCTCACGTCAACTGAAGAGGAAATATTTAGTGTCGACAGTAGAGCTGATGAATACACGCGATTAATGGATGCAAGTATAGAAATAGCAAAAGTCGATGACATAGAGGATAACGCTTCGGAAATCAACGTCAATCGATATTTAAAGGACGCCGTCGATCGACGACCATTTTCCCTAGAAGATTGGGATCCCGAAAAACCACCAAAAATTGAGGTAAAGCAACTACCTGCCGGACTCAAATATGTTTTTCTCTATAAAAATTCTTACCTTGTAATCATAAACGCCAACCTAACCAATGGAGAACTTGTGTTGTTATCAAATAAACTGCTCAAGTATAGGAAAGCCCTCGGATACTTTCTCGAGGATATTCCTGGTATCTCTCCAGATTTGTGCATGCACCGAATTCACATAGAAGAAGATTCCAAATCGTCAGTGGAACAACAAAGAAGGCTAAACCCGAACTTGAAAGAAGTTGTTAAAAAGGAAATAATCAAACTTCGAGACGCTGGAGTCATGTACCTGATTTCGGATAGCAACAGGGTGAGCCCCGTGCATGTAGTACCAAAAAAGGGCGTAATTACTTTGGTGAAGAATGATAAAAACGAACTCATCCCTACGCGAACTGTCACCGGACATCGGATGTGTATCGATTACAGAAAGCTGAACCCCACCACCAGAAAGGATCACTTTCCTTTACCCTTCATTGATCAAATGTTGGAAAGATTGGCAAATCACCATTACTATTGTTTTCTTGACGGATACTCTGGATTTTTCCAAATTACTATACATCCTAACGATCAAGAAAAGACCACCTTTACATGCCCTTAAAGAACATTTGAATACCGCAGAATGTCTTTCGGTCTTTGTAATGCCTCTGCCACTTTCCAACGATGTATGATGTCAATATTTACAGATATGGTAGAAGATTTCATGGAAGTTTTTATGGACGATTTCTCCGTGTATGGATCCAGTTTCAAAAACTGTCTCGATAACCTATGTAAAGTTTTGACAAGATGTGCATAGAAGAACCTCGTTCTAAATTGTGAAAAATGCCACTTTATGGTTAACAATGGAATCGTTCTAGGACATAAAGTGTCCACTGCTGGCATAGAAGTAGATCGAGCAAAAATTGAGGTAATGACCGGCTTGCCTGCACCCACGAACGTAAAAGACGTGAGAAGTTTTCTCGGGCATGCCGGATTTTGTAGGAGGTTCATACAAGATTTCAGCAAAATTGCTAGACTTCTCACAACCCTCCTCAGTAAAGAATTTATATTCGACTTCTTACCAGAATGCGTGAAAGCTTTTGAAGAAATCAAGAAAGCTTTAATAACCGCCCTCATCGTACAAGCACCTGACTAGAATATTCCTTTCGAAATAATGTGCGATGCGAGTGATTTCGCCGTAGGAGCAGTTTTAGGGAAAGGAAAGACAAAAGGCTTCACGCTGTTTACTACGCCAGTCGACTCTCGATGAAGCACAAAGGAATTACGCAACAACAAAAAAAGAACTACTTACTGTAGTTTATGCATTTGAAAAATTCCGCCAATACGTAGTCGGTTCGCGAGTAATCGTCCATACTGACCACGCTGCGATAAAATATTTAATGCAGAAGAAAGACGCGAAACCAAGACTCTTGCGATGGATCCTGCTACTCCAGGAATTTGATATCGAGATTAAAGATAAAAGAGGAGTAGAAAACAGAGTCGCCGATCACCTTTCCCGGATACGAATAGAAGATGACGTTCCTATCGACGATTTCTTACCAACAGAAAACGTTTACCAAATAGATTCATTCGTCGGAAAAATGTCTCACATCCGAGTAACCATCGATCGACGCAAAAGATGCGACGTCGCTCGACACCCCCAAAAATAAAAACCAAGGAGCTTCTCCCATAACTATCACTTGCGATATAAAAATCAACGTTGCATGCAACACCTTGCATCCTGAACATGATTCTCTCGTAAAAGAAAGTCTAAATCAGGAAGTGCACGCGGTTGAAAAAAGTTTACGAGATAGACCTTGGTACGCTGACATAGTGAACTATCTAGCTGCTGACGTAGAACCCGAAGGTTTAAGAGGGTATACAAGAAATTAAATTTTGAGAGAAGTTAGGAGATATCACTGGGACGAGCCACATCTCTAGAAACATTGCTCTGACGGGATATATAGACGTTGCATCGCCGAAACTGAAATCCCTGATATTTTATTCCAGTGCCATGGATCCGACTAAGCTGGACATCTTGTAACCTTTAAAACGGTGTCAAAAATCCTTCAGGCTGGATTCTGGTGGCCGACCATGTTTCGCGATGCTCATGCATTCATAGCACAATTCGACAGATGCCAACGAAAGGGGAAAATCAGTAAAAGACATGAAATGGAACAGAAGTCTATTCTAGAGGTAGAAAAGTCTTTGATTGTGGGGGAATAGATTTCATGGGTCATTTCCCTTCTTCGTACGGGAACAAATACATACTAGTCGCTGTTGATTATGTATCAAAATGGGTAGAAGCAGTAGCCTCCCCAACGAACGACGCGTCTGTAGTTATCAAGCTTTTCAAAGGCATTATCTTCCCTAAGATTTGGAATTCCTCGAGTAGTCATAAGTGACGGCGGAACCCATTTCATCAACAAAATTTTTGACAGATTACTCCAAAAGAACGGAGTACAGCATAGATTTGCCACACCCTCCCATCCACAGACAAGTGGACAGGTGGAAGTCTCAAATCGGCAGATCAAGGAAATCCTAGAAAAGACTGTAGGGACCTCCAGGAGAGATTGGTTTAGGAAACTGGACAATGCACTAAGGGCCTACCGGACTGCATTCAAAAATCCATTTGGAACGACCCCATTTCACCTACTCTATGGAAAATCATGTCACTTACCAGTTGAGCTAGAATATAAGGCAGCATGGGCTATAAAATTATTAAATTTCGACATCAAACCAGCTGCCGAAAGGAGACTAATGCAGCTTAACGAGCTGGAAGAAATAAGACACTTATCCTATGAGAGTTCAAAGATATATAAGAAGAAAATGAAAGCATATCATGATAAAAAGATCATCTCCAGGCACTTCGAACCAAATGATCGAGTGCTGTTATATAACTCTCGGCATACGCTGTTTCCCGTAAAACTCTGATCTCGTTGGTCAGGTCCTTTCACTATTGTGAACGTTAAATCCTATGGAGCCATAACGCTTATAATGATAAAGGAGACGAATTCACAGTGAATGGCCAACGAGTGAAACACTATTGGGCTAAACCACTAATTAGCAGGCCTTTAAACTTAGGCCCTCCTCCCGATAATTAGATAGTCGAACATCGAGTCGAGCTAAAGACTTAAAATAAGCGCTGAATGGGAGGCAACCCATTTCTAGTTTTAGCATTTCTAGGATTTTAGCTAAAAAAAAAACTACCTAAAAATTAATTATCGGAAAACATGTGTCGTCAATCGACGAAGTTATCTCCTCATCGGTCGACGGAAAAACAAAAAATCGCGGGCTTATTAAAGTCGACATTAGGTCGACACTTTAACAAACCCGAAAACCCTTTGAAGCAGCCTCCACTCTTTTTCTCTCTCGTTTCTTGACAAAATCAGACGATTCTTGCACATAATCCTCTAAATTTTCAACTCTATATCTGTTTAGATCACTTAACCAACGATTCAACATGGTATGAACCCGAATTTTCTAAATTTTCGTTCTTGTTAGGGTTAAGATAAAAGATGAACCCGAACCGAAATTTTAGGGCTTGTATAGATCGATTTGTGTCAACGGAATGTTAGAATAGGAATTATGGATCGATTCAACTGATTTTTAGGCTTTGCAAAACAAATTGCGTCGAGAGAGTTTTTGCAGGTTCCCGCGATGGAGACATCGATCGATGATACACAATTTTCATGAATCTATTGTTGCGCTCGTATGTCAATCGACAACAACCCAGAACCGTCGATTGATATAGCACCTAAACCATCGAACCTCACTGATTTCCTATCTTCGTTTGTTGACTTTGGTTGCAGATGTATGAAAAAGGACGAAGAGGAAAATTGACATCGGCGGCAGTAGCACAGCTCCGCCCCCACAACCGATTCGTGACCAAGATCCTTGGCCACGAGAGCGCGAGGATGAACCCATCCCGCTCTTTGACCACTTCGATGACCCATGCAAAGCAGCGAAGAACTCGGAATGCAGAAACCGCGCGATTACATACTCGTGGGTCGATTATGACAGCATATTCTTCAATCAGAGACTGAAGGTTTCCATCGAGCCAACACGATTCGTCGACTCGGACATGATTTGACTGCTGGGCATCAGATCGGACCGCGAGGACATGTTCGTGAAGCTGGGTATGGGAAACATGGCCACCAACCCACAGGTCCTCTACCCGGAGCTGGTCCGTCAGTTCATGGCCATGGTGTAGGTCTATTACGGCCACGAGAGGGCGAGGCAAGCGAGCGAGGGTATCTTAACCTTCTTCATCCGCGGCATCCGTTACAGAGTCCCTCTCTCGACTCTCTGCACTATCTACGGGTTCCAGAACGCGGAGCTTGAGCACACTGTAGTACCCGGTTTCGCAGGGAGATCGGCGTTTTGGGGACACATAGCTATGGGCTTCTTCGACTCGGGCTCGGCTCTGCAGACAGACATCCGTCACCCGACCATGCGCTACTTCATGAAGATCCATGCCAACACTCTTTTGTGCAAGATGGAACCTAGTATGGTTTGGGTACAGGAGCTCACATTGGTCTACTACGCGGTGAGGAGCTTTGTTCCCATGGAGGGCATTGAGGAGCCCACAAACGACATTTGGTCCAACCTAGGAGCCATTTTCGCTGAGCATCTCGTCAAGCTCAAGATGCGGCCGTTCTAGTCATCTGGAGTGAAGAAGGAAACGGTCAGGAGTCTACTTACACCGATCTTCCGACACTGCAGGGTCTCGTTAGACGATGCCGCGATGGGTGACCAGATCGTCTACATGGATGCAGCGCACCTCACGAGCGCACAGTGGCTCAAGGACAACCGTTACTGGGGCTTCAGGGATGCAGAAGGCCCGCACTTGGTGGAGCTGCCACACCGTGCACTCACGGACTTCTCCAGCGCCCTGGAGGACCTCAGCAGGATCAGACCGAGGCCGCGCTCCCACCATTCCCGCAGATACCAGAGATTTTCAGCGCGTTGTAGTCGATGCTCTCACCGCCAACTGGGCTAGAGTATCGAGATGTCGCTGTTCGAGCAGGAGGAGTGTGCGAGCCAGCTCACCATCAGCTGCATGACCATCACGCCAGCGCAGAGGCAACTCCGAGGGGACCAGCGACGAGACTACTAATGAGGACTAGTCCTCATATCTCTATCATTATCTACTTATGTTTTCCTTTGCTCTCGTACTTTTAGGATTTATTCTCGGATTTATTATTATATGTAATGACTGGAGTTTATCTATTTAACTGAGCTTGCATGTGTTTGGATTGTCTAACAGAGCTAACTTGGCTGACTAATACTGATACTGTGATGAGTTGGACCAATCAATACGTTGCAGCAAGCGCAGAAATTTTATGTCTGTGCGCCGTCGATCGACGAAGAGGTGCTTACGTCGATCGACGGTGATGCACTATTGTTGATCGATAACGAGGTGTGTATGCCGATCGACATTCGAGACAGAGGGGTACGAACATTCTTTTCTCCTGTCTAACATCTAACCTAGCACTTATTATTTATTCTCTAACCAATCTTAAACTGAATATAACTGGGGACAGTGAAGTTTAAGTCTGGGGGGAGGTATTTACTGATACTAGTTTGTTATATGATTTCTAAAAAAAAAAAAAAAGGTTTTCAAATAATAATGTTTTATCGAGTCAAGAAGGGGATAATGAACTTCTTTTAAGTTTTATCTATTATCTAACCACTCAATTAGCGCCATTCTTAGATTACTGACTGCAGAAAGTACTAGATATACTAAAGTGGATCAACCTGCCTATTATGACAATACTTGCTGAGACTGTTTGAAAAGAACCAAAGCTGACCTCCAACCTAACCTGCCTGAAAGGTTGGATCGGATTCCTCTTTCAGGTCTGAAAGGTACAAGTCTGTAAATTTTAGGTTTCTTTATTTCCTCTCTTCAGCGTCTTAGGATATAAAAGATTGAAATGTTTTCCTGAAAGAGGCAGAGGGGTAGGAGTGTCTCTTGTGACCCCATTATTCTAAGTCTGAAGGGAATGGTCACACATTGTGGAAACGAAGGGTAGGAGTGTATCCTGTGACCCCGGTATTCGCTACACTTTGTTAAAAAAAATGATGATGATTTTAGAGATTCAGAGAATAAAGATATAGAGAAAAGAAACCAGAATAAGACTACCTGATTACTCAGATACCTGCTGGAGTAATAATCCATGTGTCTCTTGATCGATACTCCCAAGATTTAGCCTACATGTGGGAACCGGAATTCACACCGTCGAGATTTGTTAATCGGAGGAAAGCCAAGCTAACCTAGCCTTCCCTGAAGGTCCCGGTTATCTGCTGGGCCATGCACAACACAATCAATATGAAATAGTCGAAAGTAATAAATCGTAACAGAGAGAAAAGAGAACAAAGAGGTCTTATTTCCGAATTGGCGTTTGAGCATGAACAACAGGTAAGATCCTAGGCCACGAGAGCTGTCGGTACGTTTGATAATCTAGCCACCTAAGTTCTAACCTAGTCGAGTCGCAGCTCGATAGTAAAAACGGAAAAATGCCTAAATTGCTCTAAGTTTTAAGTTTGCTCTGAGAAAGCTCTCTCTTGCTCCTCGCTTAAGCCCTCCTTATATACTCTCTCTAGATCGGTTTGCACCTTTTCCTGGGCCGGATTCGTCGCGAGATGGGCTTTTTCATTTTTCGTCACCCTTCATGATTCTCTTCGGAAACTTGACATTTATTTTTTCCTGCAAAAAAAAAATAAACCGTCATATCAGCCTTAGGCTCAATCCTGTTCTAAAATCGTAAGTGGGTCGTTTAGCCGCGGTTCAGGCCCCTTTCGGACCGTTTTGGGACTTAGACGTTTTTACGATTTTTCCTAAGAAACAGCCGTTGGTTTTTCCGAAAGGATTCCAATTCCTCGTATAGTTAAGGCAACTGGTGTTCAAGCTAACCATAGCCGTTTTATACGGCAGGCAGAAATCCTTTTCGACGACCAAGTTTTTTATAACTTTTCCCGAAGTCTTTCTTTGATAATCCTAAGCGAGACGAGACGTGGGTATTGCGTCCAAGGGTCCGCGGATTGTGTTACGGGAACTTAGACGAGGATGCACGGTTTCGGGACAGGAGGTCGGTCTTCGCCCATGGGCGAGGTGACCTCGGTGCGGGTCGTCCTCGCCCATGGGCGAGGTGACCTCGGTGCGGGTCGTCCTCGCCCATGGGCGAGGTGACCTCGGTGCGGGTCGTCCTCGCCCATGGGCGAGGGGATCTTGGTGTGGGTCGTCCTCACCCATGGGCAAGGTGACCCGTGTTGAGACGGTTGTCTCCCTAGGGCGAGGTGGTCAGTCCTTGCTTACGATTGAGACCTCATCCAGACTGATCCTCTTCTCAACGTTCCTCGGTTCGTATCCGCAAAAAACTGTCTTTCACTTGTTTTAACCGTTTTCCGGGAATGTCTAATTTTCAAGGATCGATCGAGAGTTGGTTTTTCGGGAACTTTCAGGCATTGATTCCGCCGTGACTGGTTTTGACCCCAACAGTTAGCCCCCCAGTTAGCTAGTATCCGTGGACCTGGGTGTGAGGTCCTAGCTCGCGGTATGACTTGTTTTTATGGAATTTGACGTAATCGTTTGCCGAAAGTCCGAGAATGAATAGTAACCTTTTCTCCTATATATAGGTGGAGTAAGTTTTTTCAAAGTCTTTATTAACTTCTCTTCACAGGAAAATTTCTCGAAGGTAGAAATTTCTCTTATCCTCTCTCTCTTTACCTTTGTGTCAAAGTTTTTGTCTTTCAAAAAATGACTTCAAGAAAGAGATCCTCTAAGAAAAAGACTTCCCCACAATCATATTCTGGCAGTCCTTATACCAATAAGGAGATTGTTCCCAAAGAGGAATTCGAGGTCGAGCAAGAAGAGAAGGAAGCGTACTGGGACGCTTTTTGCGGTTCGATAACTCCTCCGCCCGAAGTCTTCTATCCCACAAGACCCGCGACGCAGTTTGATCTTACCCTTCCAAGCAGGACCTCCCCCGCCTATCTTAAGACCCTTCGGGAGTTTTACAGAGTCCCGAGCGGGGTTGTGTTTCGAGTCCCGCTGCATGGGGAGAGTGTGGAGGATCCCCCGGAGGGACTCTTCACATGTTACGAAGCTTTCCTGACACGTTGTCGCATGTGGTTCCCGATTCCTGAGGCCATCGTCCGCGCACTCGACCGTTTTGAGCTGTCGATCTGTCAGCTAAACGTTGCGGCATTGCAGAACTTTCTTGGTGTGTTAATCCTGAGCTACGAGCTCGGAATGGACCTCAGCCCCGACGACTTTGAAGGGCTATGGTCGACACGAAAGACCTCGATTGACTACTCATACTGTATGGCTCCTAAGAGACATATGTCGATAATCCAGGGGCATACTTCAAATGCCAAGGGATGGTTCGAGCATTTTTTCTATGTTCGAATTGATGGCGCATCCGTTGAGGAGAACTTTCTCCCCTTGTTATGTGGCAAATGGAAATTTCATCGTGGTACGATGGTTGGAAATTTGGTTCGTATAGATACTCGGAGGTATCTAACGCATTTTATTTTTTTATTTTTTTTGCCGCAAACAGTATCCTCCCCGCGACCCCCAGGGACCTGTTTGGTAAGCGCGATCTTCTCCGCAACGGTCCGTTCTTTTGGGATTCCTTCACCCTAGACAGGATTCGGAATGCAGTGGTGCTCTACCGATCGCGAGGCATCTTCCGACCTTTACATGCATCATATATGGACGAGCCACACCCCGACGCAGTTTCCGATCAGAGGGAGAGAGTTTGGCCCCGAAAGGACAAGGGAATCGCTCTCGAAGACAGAAACTTTGTCTCATAAGATCTTCCGCTACCCGGATGGAACCCGGGTTTCACCCCGGGTGATGGGAGTGGAACCAGCGAGGCTCCCCTTCCGAATGACTTCTTTGCCAACCTTCCTCCCGGTTTTACTACTCCAGCGTCACTGGATGAAGCATCGAGGACAGAAGTGGTCGCGGAAGGTTCTCGGTTGATCAACGAGGTTTAGTCTATGAAAAATTATTTTTTTGGCGAGTGTTCGTTTGTCGCTTCCATGTTTGACCCTTGATTCGTGTAGGGAATGCTGGTATTTAATTCAACGCTTGACGAAAGTTTCAGACAGGCACGTCTTTCGCACTTCAAGGCCGAAGAGATCGAGAGGAAGTTCATCCGTTTTCAGAACGAGGTTGCGGAAAGAGAGTGCATACAGGCTGAGTCCCATTCCCGAGCTCTCATTCGTGCGGAGAGGAAAGGGAGGAGGGCGATTGCTGCTGAGTTAGCGAGGAGAGTTACATTGTTTGATGCTTTGATGCTGAGTTCAGGAGTTTCAAGGACACTCAAGACTACGTGGGTGACTTCCGCGAATGCCGCGGTTCGGTTGGTACCCTTTGGAATTCGCAGAACGCTGATTTCTCTTTTCTCTCTGAGGTTGCTGAGATGTCAGGCCTCATGGATGGGTGCGCCCAGGCCGAGTCGATGGTTCCTCCAATCGAGGGGAGGATCCGAGAGCTTTGGGAACCCATCGAGGTTTCGGAGGACACGACGGAAGCGGGTACCGATGCTGCGGACGAGGGAGGAGAAATGGATCAGCCCGCGGACTCATTTGGAGCCTCGATTTCCGGGTCTCTTAACCTTGATCTCTGAAGGTCGTCAGGATTGTTTTCCCTTTGCCTTTATCTCAAGATTTTGTGTAGTGTTTTAGGCTGAGTGTGGCCGTTCGTTATTTGAGTGTGCTATTGCCTTGCAAGGTCAATTGACTATGTATACGGGACTGGCCGTTGGTGGCTTCGAATCCCAGCCGCTCTGCGGCCTTTTTATATATAACGAATGTTCTTTTAGCATTCTATGGGTTTTGGTTTATACTTCTGCCAAGTGTCGAAGGAAAAACACAAGTAGTCACTTCGTATCTTAACTCTTAATTTTTTGTTCCGTTCGTTTGCTCTTTCGACGGTATTCGAAAACGTTTAGGAGTTTTACGAAGTTTCGTGAGCGTTTTAGATGTGGACGATGAGACATGTTTTAAGATCTCGTATCAGTTTTTATATCATGTCTTGAGATGTTAATAGACCAGTAGGACTGGGTTTAGGGCAAGACCTAGGTTTACTTTAGGCTCTAAGGCTATGCGATGACTAATCGGCTTTCGTTTTACCAGTTGGCGATTTCTACCTAATTCTTTCCGATTAAAGTCTGCGACTGGGCGTCGGCTTATATGACTTGTGTGGGAAGAATCGAGCACTCTCCAGAGAACGTCTGGTGTACTGACCAAAATTTCAGATTTTCTTGAATAGCGCGCTATGGTATCCTTGTCGGATGTAAGAGAACCTTTAGTTTTTATGAAAGGTTTGACTACGAGTTCTTTTTTAGAGATCGTTTTGGACTTGTCCGTTGGGGCCAATCGACGGGCATTTTGTATTTTAGAGTCACAGTTGGACTGTGTATTTGGATAATATCTTTCGAGAAATATTTGCGATGTCTCGCTTTCTCGAAGATATGTCTTTTGCTGTGAGATGGCTACGATCTTCGTTTTTATAGAAGATGCGTTTTCCGGTCTTGCTTGACCATGAGTATGTGTGAATTATGTAGGAATTAGTTTTCGTCCAAGGACTGCTTAGACGGTATGCCCTTATCTTGGGCGTTTCTTAGGCCAACCTTAGATTACTGTGACTTATTGCAAGTGAATCGTAAGATCGGAAGAAGGTAGAATTTATTGAAAAAGTTTCGAAAATATCGAGTACATTCATGGATATTTCAGACTTTGTCTTTTCCTGCGAATAAAAAATAGACCGTCATATCAGCCTTAGGCTCAATCCTGTTCTAAAATCGTAAGTGGGCCGTTTAGCTGCGGTTCAGGCCCCTTTTGGGCCGTTTTGGGCCGTTATGGGACTTAGACGTTTTCACGATTTTCCCTAAGAAATAGCCATTGGTTTTTCCGAAAGGATTCCAATTCCCCGTAGAGTTAAGGCAACTGGTGTTCAAGCTAACCATAGCCGTTTTATACGGCAGGCATGAATCCGTTTCGACGACCAAGTTTTTTATAACTTTTCCCGAAGTCATTCTTTGATAATCTTAAGCGAGACGAGACATGGGTATTGCGTCTAAGGGCCCGAGGATTGTGTTACGGGAACTTAGATGAGGATGCACGGTTTCGGGACAGGAGGTCGGTCCTCGCCCATGGGCGAGGTGACCTCAGTGCGGGTCGTCCTCGCCCATGGGCGAGGTGACCTCGGTGCGGGTCGTCCTCGCCCATGGGCGAGGTGACCTCGGTGCGGGTCGTCCTCGCCCATGGGCGAGGTGACCTCGGTGCGGGTCGTCCTCGCCCATGGGCGAGGTGACCTCGGTGCGGGTCGTCCTCGCCCATGGGCGAGGTGACCTCGGTGCGGTTCGTCCTCGCCCATGGGCGAGGTGATCTCGGTGTGGGTCGTCCTCGACCATGGGCAAGGTGACCCGTGTTGAGATGGTCTTCGCCCTAGGGCGAGGTGGTCGGTCCTTGCTTACGATTGAGACCTCATCCAGACTGATCCTCTTCTCAACGTTCCTCGGTTCGCATCCGCGAAAAACTGTCTTTTACTTGTTTTAACCGTTTTCCGGGAATGTCTTATTTTCAAGGATCGATCGAGAGTTGGTTTTCCAGGAACTTTCAGGCATTGATTCCGTCGTGACCGATTTTGACCCCAACACTACACTTTTGAAGGTAAAGCTTACACCTTTATTTATGCAAGAAATGAGGTTAGTGGAGGAGAATCTCAGATAAGATTTGTTGAGTTGTTGGCTAGATGAATTTGGTTGCTATATTAGGATATTGTATGATGTGCTTCTAAAGTTAGGATTCCTTTGATATGGTTAGCAATATTATAGAAGTGATGATTCCAAGTTTGAAACTTAAGTGAATCCCCGTGTTTTTAAACCTCTATTAGAGAGACTGCTCTAGTATGTTTTCCTTGAGGACAAGCAAAAGAGTAAGTCTGGGTGAGTTGATTGACCATGGATTTCACCCACTTTTAGCCATGGTTTATACATGTTATTAGAGTCTGGAGGAGTTGATTGACCATGGATTTCACCCACTTTTAGCCATGGTTTATACATGTTTTTAGAGTCTTTCATATGCATTTGGACCCTTTTTAGAGAAATTACAGGTTCATGTACTTATTAGAGGAAAATGATGTATTTGGAGCTATTTGGAGACCTTTTGAGCTTTCTGGAAATAGAAGATGGTCGATTATTTATCAGAATATCGACCGACGGTTTCCAAGAAAAATCGATTGATGAAAAGCTCTTCTCATCGATCGACGGTGAAGCCACCCGCGAGTTAATGGCAGATTAGAAGATCGCAAGTTTCACAAAAGTTTCAATAATTATATTCTAAGTCCCTGACTGCCTGTTAGGCTATATTATTAGGGTTTTGTATTATTTTAGAGGCAGACTTGCCTAGAGACCTTTTTGGAGACCTAGTTTGGAGAGAAGCAACAAACCACCATTGGAGAGAGAGCTTAGGATAGGAGAGATAGATTTGAACTGCAAAACAGAGAAGATCTTGAACTCACTTGCTTTCATTTACTTTATTGCTTACTCTAATTATTCATTTTATTTAAGTATTATTCAGACCATCATAACCATGTGCCTTATGAATATGTCTGAGTAGTCCTTACTGTTAGATTTAGGTTTCTCAATAGGTTGATACATGTAAAGCTAACTTAAACTGTTGCTAGGGTGTTTAAAAATATAGTTCTTCATCTAGTTGTTCTTAAAGCTCAGTTTAGGACTGATCACCCTATAAACTTAGATCTTAGGATTAATTGAGATCAAGTCATTGCTTGACACAATACCTGAAAATAAACTAGTATGATCTAACTGACTAGATACAAACGATAGTTGGTCTAGTAGGTTAGAGAACACTAATCAAACCTGTTCGTAAATCTTTCTGGAAGAAGCGTCGATCGACGCAACGATAGTTCTGTCCATCGATCTTTTGAAAGGTGTATCGATCGATATTCTTTACGAATCATCGGTCGACACTTTCTCACGATTAACATACGAGAGTTGAAATCCGAGATCAAGATTAGATAATCTAATTGATTATATCTAAGTTTGAGTTAGAGAACAATTAATATCAATAAACCCCTAAAAACTCAAATTAAGTTATTTACTTATCATACCTGAGATTATACATAAATCTAGCTATTCTCGCAATTGTTAACAACCTCAAAACAAACCAATCGAGCAATACCCGTGGTCGCCAATCTATTTACTGCTTTAAAAACCTATTAATCTAGCTTTAATTCAAAGACTATAAATCTATTGTGTAATCCTAGAGTCTATGTGGATTCGATCCCTAAGTACTCTTTCTTATTACCGTTAGATTAAGTCTAGAGTTTAGTCTAGATTTTGTTATTGCATTTGCTAAAGTTCTCCCTCTTATCCTGCTGATACATGTACTTAAGATGGATGACATGGATTTCGGCCGGACATCGATCGATGAAGTGACAACAATATCAGGCGACGAATCGACAGAAACATTGATCGACGCTTTCCAGAAACATCGATCGAGGATACCCAGTCGGAAGCAGGTAAGTTTTCTCTTACCAAACATGATAGTGAGAAAGTCGTCCTAGGTGAGCCTAAAGGTGAACTAAGCAACGAAATTAGCCAAACCAAAAATGAACAGGGGACTGCAATCCCTGTTAAAATTAATTCGATCTTAAAAAGAGATCATGAAACAAAATTGCCTCTGCAAGACTACTTAAACCCTGGCAGGACCTATTCCAATAGGTCAGCCATTAAACTACCAAAAGATGATACCAAGAAATCTGTGGTTAGCCTCGAATACTTATTCTTTGTACGTCAGAATCCTTTTTCGTGGAACCGTCTCAGAACACCCACACGATCACATCGAATATCTAGAAGATATGATGGATGACAAGTACAATCGTTGTAAACTATTTTCATTTTCCTTAGAGGGCGACGCCAGAAAATGGCTAGACCAACTACCAGCAGGCTCTTTGACCTGCTGGAAGGAAATAAAGAATTCCTTCATTAATCACTTCTTCGATGGGACGCATTACTGGGATGTTAGGAAAAAAATCTCCACATTCCGCCAAAATCCACGAGAATCATTCAGGAACGCCTGGGAGAGATTCAAGAGTTGCCAGCTTCAATGCCCCCACCATGGTTATTCAGAACCACATCTCATTAATAAATTTAGAGCATCATCACATGAAAAACGGCCAAAGAACCTTCGTCGAGTTTCTCCTGGGACTCGGTCATCAAACATATATCCATCGGTGGAGAGCTTGAAGCTGGAAAGTGACAAGCTAGAGCTAGAATGGATTTGAGGTCACTGGAGCCAGGTTTGCAATCTAAGAAGAGAGGTTTGATGGATTCCCAAAATTCATTCAACCTTCATCCAGTAACAGTGTTCCTATATGAAACGAAGAATAGGAAGCCACTAATGTAAAACCTTCAGACTGACTTAGAATTTGATAATTTGTTTACCGTTGAGCCATTTGACCAAAGTACAGGAGTAGCTTTACTTTTTATGGATGATTTCTAATTAAATGTTTTGTTTTCGAAAAATAAAATGATCATTGAGGCAATCACTGATGGAATTAAAATATTTATGGCGTTTGTTTATGGGGACCCTGGTGCAGAGCAACCCCAACTTGTGTGGGAACGTCATACACGTTTTAACACTACAAGAAAGAAAGGAGCCAGGCAACGATCTGTTATCTCATTTCTGCCTTTAAAACAGATTCTAAGTGATTGTGGAAAGTTAAGGTTTTCATTATCTAGAAAAATAATGTATTGGGTTGGAAAGAGAGGAAAGTCAACCGTAAGATGTCGTTTAGATCGAGCTGTAGGAAATAAAGATTGGCATGAGAAATTTTCACATTCTTCTGTCCAGTAGTTATGACTGTGGGGATCGTACCATGATCGGGTCTTAGCAAGCATTCTTGTAAAACCGATAAAGGAAACGAAAAGATTTGATAAGCGTTGGTCAGATAGCGAGGACATGAGACACGTCATTTTGGAGGAATGGAATTCACATGACCTCCTGAGTGATGTGAATATAATGACGTATATATCAAGTTTTAGTGGAGCGCTGAGCCAGTGGAAGAGGAAAAACGATGTAACTTCGGAAAAACAAGTGGAAGAACTTAAGGAGAAAGTGTAATCTTTGTATTCAAATGATGACGTCACAACTGAAGAGATAGTAGAGGCTGTTAAGGAATGATCTGATGCTCTTAAGGCTGAGAAAATGTTTTAGAAATAAAAAGTAGAATTCTTTAGTTAGGAGAAAAAGATAGGAACTCATGGCTTTGACTAAGCAAAGGTGGGCCAAAAAATAGGATTATGAGGTTGATGGAGGATTCAGGTGATATGGTTGAGGATGAAAAGGGACTGGTGGCAATTGCTACTAATTATTTCATGCGCATTTTTGAATTGTCCAATCTAGAATAGATATATGAAGCTTTAGTAGATGTTACTAGTACTATCATCAGACGATAAATTATGATCTTACATCTCTGGCTATAGAATGGGAATTTAAGCTAGTTCTTTTTGAAATGCATCCTGAAAAGGCTCTAGAGCCCAGATTGGATGACACCTTTGTTCAATAAAAAAAAAATATTGTGAAGGTCGACTTAACCCATATGGTTATTTCTATCCGATGGCATTATGGATCAAGGTTTGAATGATACAAAATTTTGTCTCATTCCGGAGAAAGAAAAACCTACTTAGATGGCCCAATTTTGGCCAATTAGTTTTGTGTAATGTGAGATATAAGATAGTCTCGAAGGTCTAATACAAGAGACTCAAAATGTTTATTCTTTTTCACGGGAAGATAAATCACGTACAACATTATGATCGCTCAAGATATGTTTCAAGTGCTTTAGATAAAACCAAGAGGGAGTAATAAGAGAATGTCAATCAAAATGGACATGAGCAAGGCATATGATATGATGGAATGGGCTTTCATAAGAGATGTAATGGAGAAAATGGGTTTCTCGGCTTTTTGGATAGAATGGATTATGCGGTGAATTTCATCGTCAAGTACAAGGTCCTTATGAAAGGCTAGCGCAAAGGTAATATTGTCCCTGAGAGGGAACTATGCCAAGGGGATCTTTTGTCTCCTTTCATATTTATTTTGTGCACGAAAGCGCTTGTTACCCTTCTTAATCATGCAAAGAATTAAGGGAAGATAACGAGGATGCGTGTGTCACCCGCTAACCCTCATTTTCTTTGCTGATGATAGTCTTTTCTTGTGTAAGGGGGAGCCATGTGAATGTGAAGAAGTTATGAAAATAGTAAGGCTATATCGGAAAGATTACGGGCAACATATAAACTTTGGTAAATCATGTCTACTCTTTGGTAAAAGAGTCCCTGGAAATGTAAAGCAAACGATTAAATACTATCTTGGGATCCAGAGAAGGTGGAATGAGTTCTTACTTGAGAATACCCGTAGATATAAGTGGCTCAAAATGTAAGATGTTTGCCTTCTTAAAGGACATGTTGCAAAACGGAGTTAATAGATGGTCGGCACAATGGTTATCAAAATGAGGAACTGATTTTCTAATTAAATCAATTGTGCTAGCGCTACCGACCTATGTTATGTCCAGATTCTTTCTTCCTTTAGACATTTGTGAGAACTAGCATGTGTCATTGCTCATTTCTAGCGAAGTTCTGACCTTCCTAAAAGGGTTTTTATTGGGCTGAATGGGAAAAAAATAATTCCAAGAGACGAGAGAGGTATTGGATTTTGTATGATCCATGAATTTAACCTGGCATTATTAGCATAACAATAATAGAGACTTGTACAATTTCCTTATGGGGTTTGCGTGGCAAGTATTATAGGCTTAGCTCGACTTTGTTAGAAAGTTCTACATATGCTCTCTCATATGCATGGATGAGCATTTCAGCAGCGAGACCGCTTTGGAATTGTGGATTAGACAGAAAATTCATTAAGGTTATGAGGCTAAATCATGGGAGAATCCATGGATTATGACGACACCTGCAAGGGCGGCCACGTTAAATGCTTTGGTTATTCATCCTAGAATCCCTATTAGTGATTTTATTAGAGATGATTCAAAGGAATGAGATGTGGAGAGGCTAAAGAATTTTGTTGGGGCCGAAAACATTCCTTTAATTGGGAGTTTGGCCATAAGCCGCACTACACATCGAAATACCTATTGATTGAGTTTTACGAAGAGCAATATACTATTAAGTCGGGAACTAGGTTACTAAAAATATTTTGAAACATTGGAATGAGGTCATATATTCGGAACTGAGTATCACTAAGCTTCGTTTGGAAAGCTAATGCTCCTCAAAAGATGAACCACCTTATATGGCAGTTAGTAACATGACACATAGTTGTAACAAAGAATTTTACAATCATATGGATACTTTAAAGTATGCATCTAAAAAATAAATCATTTATTTTAAGAAAAAAATATAGAAAATCTTTTATTTTAAGAAAAAAATATAGAAAATATTATTTATATCTCTAAATATAGAGAGCAAGTAGCATTTTCTATACTTTTCTTTAAATTTGAAGAATTTTATTATATAGTCATACATTGGACCAAATTCTTCTATAATAATGTTCTATTTTAGAAAAGAAAATATAAACATATACATTGGAGATGTGTTAATTGAAAGATTTTTTTTGTTGTCAAATAAAAAGTAACGCTTAATTCTGTCAGTCAATAAAACGTGTCAAGAATTTCAATATTTGAAATATGTTGAAGCCTTGAATGGTTCACAATATCAAATACAATTCATGTCTTGTTAAACAGCGTGCCGTGCATGTCATACATACTTCTATTCAGATTATATATATGACATGTGGGAATATATTATATGATAACATCTCTCTCTATCTCTATATCTCACTTCACATTCACAGCACAATCACTTCCCCAACCATGGAAGCTTCTGCAACTTCCAAGCTTCTCGTATCTGACATCGCCTCCTCCGTTGATCACGTCCCTTCAAACTATGTCCGACCAATATCTGATCGTCCAAATCTGTCGATTGAAACATCCGGTGATTCCATCCCAATGATCGATCTCCAGGAACTCCATGGACCCAATCGAGCCGATGTTATCTACCAAGTTGCTCATGCATGCGCTTCTTATGGCTTCTTCCAGGCAACTCCATGCTTAATTCACTATGCTTCATTGCACTGCACTTCATTTTAACTCGAACTTGCTCTGTTTTACTGCATTAAAAAATTTCTCCAATTTACTATGCTCGATTACAAGACCCTCTGATATTTGTTGTTGTAATAGAAGACACACTGTTTCGTTGAGTTGAAATGTTATTGTTTCATTTTTTCTAGATCAAGAACCATGGGGTGCCAGAAAAAACAATAGAAAGAATGATGACGGTGGCAAGAGAGTTTTTCCGGCAGCCAGAGAGCGAAAGAGTTAAGCATTACTCTGCGGATACAAAGAAGACGACGAGACTCTCCACAAGTTTCAACGTTGGCTCAGAGAAAGTCTCTAACTGGAGAGAATTCCTCCGACTCCATTGCCTTCCTATCGAAGATTTCATCAGCGAATGGCCTTCGAGTCCAGTCTCATTCAGAGAAGTTACAGCTGAATATGCCACAAGCGTTAGAGCCTTGGTCCTCGTACTTCTCGAGGAAATCTCAGAGAGCGTAGGCCTTGCGAAAGACAGTGACTGTAAGGCAAGCAATACATTAGGCAAGCACAGCCAACACATGGCCTTAAACTACTATCCACCCTGTCCTCAAGCCGATCTAACTTTCGGACTTCCCGGACATAAAGATCCAAACTTGATCAGTGCTCTTCTTCAAGATGAAGTGTCTGGTTTGCAAGTCTTTAAAGATGGTAAATGGATCGCTGTTCATCCTGTTCCCAACACTTTTATTGTTAACGTGGGTGACCAAATGCAGGTACTTGGGAGAAAACAAATTAAATATTTCATAGGTTTCTTCACCATCCTTGTGTTAAGTTTATGTGGTTGATTCTCTTCTCAGGTTATCAGCAATGACAAATACAAGAGTGTGCTACACAGAGCGGTTGTGAACAGCGACAAGGAGTGGATATCGATACCGACATTCTACTGTCCTTCTTTAGACGCTGTTGTTGGCCCACAACCAATGGCGGTCCCAGCCAATTTTTTTAGGTGTGTCAAAAGTTTGGGCTTCAGCCCAGCATAAAACTTTCTAATATAAATAAGTAAGAAAATGGTATCTAGTGGGTTTGAACTCAGGAACGAGGGGTCAAGCCACAAAGCTCTTAGCCAACTAAGCTACATTTTCTCAATGCATTAAAGATAAACTCTTTATTATTTATATTTAACATGTGTCAGGTGACACCCCTTTCTTACACGTGGGTCCGCCTCTGCCCACAACAAGAGCTGATTAATGAGGAAGAAGAGTCTCATGCTGTTTACAGAAGCTTTACATATGCTGAGTATTATGAAAAGTTTTGGGACAGAGCACTTGCTATTGAGCTGTATTGACTTGTTCAAAGCTTCCAAAACCTAAGACTGCAGTTTAGAAGATGTCATGACCGAAACAAGAATGTCCACCTGTGTTGCAGTTTCAATTTATTTCCCCTAGATTCTGTGAATGTTAATTCAATCTGTTTAACAAATAAAACTAACTGTTCTTCATTTATTTTGTCTCAACATCACTTCTCATTAACAAACCTTATGCTTACACTGGGCTGTCAATATAATATTGTGATGACCCAGTATAATACAACTTAAGAGCATAATTCAAATAAGAAAGAGCTTCCTTCACTACTTTATTGCTATCCCATTTCTTTCTCTTGATTGGAAGACAAAGCGGATCTCTTAACTCATTTAGTCATAAGTCAATAGGGATAGTTCAAGTACCAGCTATACCTCCTCACTATTGATGTCTTTGATGAGTTTCTTAGAATCTGATTCAAAGATAAGTCTCTTTTACCTCAAGATCTTCATATTTAGCATGGCCATCTCATTGCCTCTGATTCTATCAGAGTTCTTACTCTTGGTAAGGCTTTGTGTTATTAGTTATTAGTTATTACGGACTGCTATAAGGACAATGCGGAAACAAACAAAGTAAAACTACACACAAATTTAACGTAGCTCATTAAATATTGGCTATGTTTACAGATAAAAAAATCTTATTATTAGAATCAACTATGTGTTTTTTTCGCACATACGCGCATAATTTTCTTACGAATATTATTAATTTATGTTTTATTAATTCAAAACAACATTGATAAGTTATTATTTATGTTTTCAAATAGATTAAATCAAACATCAAATTATTTATATAGGATAAAAAAATTCATTAAAATATACATGTTTATTATTGTATTGAAATTTGAAAACACATACATATTAGAAATAATTTAGAAAATATATTATACAAATATTTTTATTTGATTAATATTTAACTATTATTTTATATCTTAATTTTTTAACTTTTATAATAGAAAGTATTATTTCAATATAATAACAGAATTATTAAGAATTATTAATATTTAATTATAAATTGTTTTTATCTTAGTTTTAAATTTTTATAATAAAAAATATTATTGGGACAATTACAAAAATACCAAATTATGAATACCCTTATTCAAATTTACCTCTCCAAGCTATCCAATTTTACAAAAAATAACATTTTCTAATAAAGCAAAAGACGAACGTACCCTTATATTAAGTTTGTTTCATTCTTGGTTTCTTCTCTTGATCAGGACAAACAACAACAATAATTTTTAGCGAGCTTGATTTCAGGCGAAGAATTCGAGAATCTCTGTTCGAGTTGCTCCGCCTTATTAGGTAAAATCGATTACTATAGATTCTATGAATCTGTGGAAGCACCAGAACCGCAACCATCATGCCCGATAGATTCATAGGCTCACTGATATCACTCAAATTACCCTAAGGAGTGAATTACTCTCTCAAATTATAGGTTCAGATGTAGTACTTAGGGATCGAATCCACAGAGACTCTAGGATTATACAATAGATTATGGTCTTTGAAATATGCTAGATTAATTGGTTTATAGGTTTTAAAGCAGTAAATGAATTGGTGAGCATGGTTATTGCTCGATTGGTTTGTTTTGAGGTTGTTAACAGTTGGGAGAATAGCTAGATTTAGGTATATTCTCATGTATGATAAGTAAATAACTTAATTTGGGTCTTAGGGGTTTATTGATATTAATTGTTCTTGAATTCAAACTCAGATATAATCAATTAGATTATCTAATCTGGATCTCGGATTACAACTCTCGTATGTTAATCACGAGAAAGTGTTGATCGATTATTCGTTACGAATATCGATCGATACACCTTTCAAAATATCAATCGATCGGGCTGTCGCTTCGTCGATCGATACTTCTTCCAGAAACCTTTACCGAGAGGTTTGATTTATATTCTCTAACTCACTAGATTAACTCTCGTTTGTATCTAGTCAGTTATATCATACTAGTTTATTTTCAGGTATTGAGTCAAGCAATGGTTTGATCTCAATTA
>NC_027756.1:27375063-27376852 GCF_000695525.1 Brassica oleracea var. oleracea
AACTAGATGAAGAACTAATTAAATCATCCTAACAACAATTTAAGCTAGCAATACATATATCAACCTTATGAGAATCCTAAATGTAACAATGAGATTACCCAGACATATTCAAAAAAGACATGGTTATGATGGTCTGAATAATATTGCAATAGATAAATAAACAGAACAGAGTAAAGAAACAAAGGGAGTTCAAGATCTTCCCTCTCTCAAGGTGTACAGATCTCTCTCTCCAATCCCAAGCTATCTCTCTCTCCAATCCCAAGCTATCTCTCTCTAGAATAGTATGAAGCATAGCCGTCAACAATGGCTTAGAAACAGTAAAATAGAGTTTCAGGTCGTCCAGTGGTATATTGGTAATATGTGGTGACTTCTGGGCCTAAATTGGTCACGAAACAGCCTTGGCCTGTTTTCTGGGATCACTGTCGACCGACACCAATGATGTTTCATCAATCGACAGTCCTTCATCTCCTCGACAGCTTCCTCTCGCGAGGAAGACTGACCACTCTTCAGTAAAACGGGCATAACCTCTGCTAAAGGATGCTGATTGACCTTAAACCGGTGGGATTGGAAAGCTAACTCAAAGCTCTATCATGTGTCAAACGATAGGCTCAATCTAACGGTAAGAAGGTTTCCATCCATAGCTAAAAATCTGCTGCGTCTGTGCAGATCTGCACTCAAAAGGCTCCTAAATCACCATATTTCTCCAGAACGTATCTGAACCTGTAAACACTCTAAATAGACTCTATATAGCAGTAAATATATATTAAAACACTTATAAACCATAGCTAAAAGTGGCTAAAATCAATGGTCTATCAACTCCCCCAGACTTACTCTTTTGCTTGTCCTCAAGCAAAACATACTATAGCAGTCTCTCTGAGAGAGGTTTGAAAACAGCAGGAATTCTCATGATTTAAAACTTAGAATCATCACCTCTACAATATTGCAATCCACATCTAAAAAGTTTTAATCACAAAATCACATTATACCATATCCTAGCTTAGCAACCAAATTCACCTAGCCAACAACTTAGCAAATCATGTCTCACATTCCCCTCTACCAACCTGATTTGTTAGCATAAATAAAAGTGCAAGCTTTACTTTGGGAGTATCGATCACAGGATGCAAAGATTTTCAAACAAGTATCTGGATCTGTAGGTAAAAGTTAGTTCCTATCTTTTCTCTCTACTAATTTCTCTCTTTTGTCAAAGTCTGCTTCCATTACAGGATCATTGACCAAGATTGGACAGGCTTCCATGAGTCAAACCTTAATGGTGGTTGCCACCAAGTCCTGTTCACTTTTTTTTTACCTATATCCAAGAATTCATGTGAATCGAACCTTGATGATTGCCGCCACCAAGTCCCGTTCGAATTCTTTTTGTTAAAATCCTTATGAAGCAAGCCTTAATGGTTGTAGCCACCAAGTCATGTTCGGATTCCACCTAACTAACACCTATATATATATATATTTTTTTATATATATATATATTTTCTTTTTTTCTTTTTCTTTTTCTTTTTCTTTTTTCTTTCTTTCTTTTTCGCTTTTTTTTAAAATATATATCTCTACCTATAAAGCTAGGGTCGAAATAGAGAGAGAAAATGTAGAAATCTACACAAGGCTTTACCCTCCAGACTTGTTTGAAGAATCTGATCCATGTATACCAAGCCCCAAGACAAGCAATTGTGTCAAGTTTAGTGTTGGAGGTCAGCTTTGGTTCCTTTGAACAATCTCAGAAAGTATGAATAGTTGACAGGTTGATCCACTTTAGTATCTTTAGTACTATCTGCAATCA
>NC_027756.1:27377003-27381422 GCF_000695525.1 Brassica oleracea var. oleracea
CACTGTCCCCAGTGTATATCCAGTCGGAGTTATGGTGAGAACTAATCGTAAGTACACAATTCAACAAGTTAGAACAATATACCTGACCGGGTTAAGTGTCGATCGATTGAAAGGGGTTACCATCGGTCGCTGCAGGTGATGTACTGTCGATCGATATCGACATACTCCCATCGGTCGATTTTATAATCGTCTACTCGGATTTTTTTTTAAATTAATTTAAACTAAATCCTAAATATTCTAAAACTAGAAATGGATTGTCTCCCATTCAGCGCTTATTTTAAGTCTTGAGCTCGACTCGAGGTCCGATCTGTCTAATTATTAGGAAGAAATCCTAAGTTTAAAGGCCTGCTAATTGGCGGTTTAGCCCAATAGTGTTTCACTCGTTGACCATTCACTGTACATTCTTCTCCTTTATCGTTTATAAGTGTGATGGATCCATAATGTTTGACATCCACAACAGTGAAAGGACTTGACCAACGAGATCGGAGTTTTCCGGGAAATAGCGTAAGCCGAGAGTTATATAACAGCACTGGATCATTTGGTTCGAAGTGCCTGGAGATGATCTTTTTATCATGATATGCTTTCGTTTTCTCTTTATTGATCTTTGAACTCTCATAGGCTAAGTGTCTTATTTCATCCAGCTCGTTAAGCTGCATTAGTCCCCTTTCGGCAGCTGGTTTGATGTCGAAATTTAGTAATTTTATAGCCCATGCTGCCTTATGTTCTAGCTCAACCAGTAAGTGACATGATTTTCCATAGAGTAGGTGAAATAGGGTTGTTCCTGATGGGGTTTTGTATGCAGTTCGGTAGGCCCAAAGTGCATTGTCCAGTTTTCTAGACCAATCTTTCCTAGAAGTTCCTGCGGTCTTTTCTAAGATTTCTTTGATCTGTTGATTTGAGACTTCTACTTGTCCACTTGTTTGCGGATGGTAGGGTGTAGCAACTCTGTGGTGAACTCCGTTCTTCCGGAGTAATCTGTCAAAAACTTTGTAAATAAAATGGGAGGCACCGTCGCTTATGACTATTGTAGGAACTCCAAATCTTGGAAAAATAATGCTCTTGAAAAGCTTGATAACTACAGATGCGTCATTTGTTGGGGAAGCTACTGCTTCGACCCATTTTGATACATAATCAACAGCGACTAGTATGTATTTGTTCCCGTACGAAGAAGGGAAAGGACCCATGAAATCTATTCCCCAACAATCAACGACTTCTACCTCTAGGATAGACTTCTGTTCCATTTCATGTCTTTTACTGATTTTCCCCCTTCGTTGGCATCTTTCACATTCTGCTATGAATGCATGAGCATCGCGAAACATGGTCGGCCACCAGAATCCAGCCTGAAGGATTTTTGACACCATTTTAAAGGTTGCAAAATGTCCAGCGTAGTTGGATCCATGGCATTGGAATAAAATATCAGAAATTTTAGTTTCGGCGACGCAACGTCTATATATCCCATCAGAGCAATGTTTGTAGAGATATGGCTCGTCCCAGTGATATCTCCTAACTTCTCTTAAAAACTTCTTCCTTGTATATCCTCTCAACTCTTCGGGTTCTATGTCAGCAGCTGAATAGTTCATTATATCAGTGTACCAAGGTCTGCTCTTTGAACCTTGTCCGACTGCGTGCACTTCCCGATGCAGACTTTCATCTATGGGGGAATCATGGCCAGGGTGCAGCTCATTGTATGCGACGTATACTTTTATATCGAAGGTGAGGGTTATTGGATTTATTTCCTTATTTAGATCATCTGGAGTGTCGATCGACATAGCATTGTCGTCTTCGACTGACATAGCATCGTCGTCGTCAATCGACATAGCATCATCGTCGGCGATCGACAGTTCCTCGGAAGTGAGACAAATATTTCCGACGAATGAATCCATTTGATAAACGTTTTCTGTTGGTAAGAAGTCATCGATAGGAACGTCATCTTCTATTCGTATCCGGGAAAGATGATCTGCAACTCCGTTTTCTACTCCTCTTTTATCTTTAATCTCGATGTCGAATTCTTGAAGTAGAAGGATCCATCGCAGGAGTCGTGGTTTCGCATCTTTCTTTTGCATTAAATATTTAATTGCAGCGTGGTCAGTATGAACGATGACTCGCTCCTGTAAAATCCGGCATGCCCGAGAAAACTTCTCACGTCTTTTACGCTCGTGGGTGCAGGTAGGCCGGACATTACCTCAATCTTCGCCCGATCTATTTCTATGCTAGCAGCGGACACTTTATGTTCTAGGACGATTCCATCGTTAACCATAAAGTGGCATTTTTCCCAATTCAGAACGAGGTTCTTTTCTTCACATCTTGCCAAGACTTTACATAGGTTATCGAGACATTTTTGAAACTGGATCCATATACCAAAAAATCGTCCATAAAAACTTCCATGAAATCTTCTATCATATCCGTAAAGATTGACATCATGCATCGTTGGAAAGTGGCAGGGGCATTACAAAGACCGAATGGCATTCTGCGGTATGCAAATGTTCCGTAAGGGCATGTAAAGGTGGTATTTTCTTGATCGTCAGGATGTATAGAGATTTGGAAAAATCCAGAGTATCCGTCAAGAAAACAGTAGTATTGGTGATTTGCCAATCTTTCCAACATTTGATCAATGAAGGGTAAGGGAAAGTGATCTTTTCTGGTGGCAGCGTTTAGCTTCCTATAATCGATACACATTAGATGTCCAGTGACAGTTCGCGTGGGAATGAGTTCATTTTTATCATTCTTAACCACTGTAATTCCGCCTTTCTTAGGTACAACATGCGCTGGGCTCACCCAGTTGCTATCCGAAATTGGGTAGATGATTCCAGCATCTAGAAGTTTAATAATTTCCTTCTTAACAACTTCTTTCAAGTTCGGGTTTAGCCTTCTTTGATGTTCCACTGACGATTTGGAATCGTCTTCTAAGTGAATCCGGTGCATGCACAGATCTGGAGAAATACCAGGAATATCCTCAAGAGAGTATCTGAGGGCTTTCCTATACTTGCACAGTTTATTTAATAACAACGCAAGTTCTCCGTCGGTTAGGTTGGCATTTACGATTACAGGATAAGAATTATTGTAGAGAAAAGCATACTTTAGTCCGGCGGGCAATTGCTTTAACTCAATTTTTGGTGATTTTTCGGGATTCCAATTCTCTAGAGGGGATGTTTGTCGATCGACATCGGCTTTTAAATTTTGATCGATTTTGATTTTCAAATCGTCATTCTCCACATCATCGACATTTTCTATTCCTACATTTGCGTCCATTTATCGCGCGTATTTATCAGCTCTGATGTCAATGCTAAATGTTTCCTCTTAGGTAGATGTGAGCACTTTTTTCAGGGGATCATCTGAGCATTGGTCTATGAAGGATTCTTCAGCCAACTTAGAGATATCCTCCACGTAAGAAGCTTGTTTATCGATTAAGGGTCGTTTTATCAGTTTTTCCATATCGAAGGTCATTGGAATGTTTCCAATGTTTAAACATATCCGACCTTCCTTGACGTCAATGATTGCACCAGCGGTAGCTAAAAATGGTCTACATAAGATGAGGGGATCTTTTGGTTCATTCTGGTATTTCAACACAACGAAATCCGTTGGTACGTGATAGTCGTTAATTTTTACCGGCACGTCATCTAGTATTCCCTCAGGTATTCTAATGGATCTATCAGCAAGAACCAAAGTTAGTTTGGTGGGTTTGAACTCGTCGTATCCCTGTATCGCGACAGAGTGTGGCATGAGATTCACGCTGGATCCTAGGTCACAAAGGGATCGAGGAAAACTCTTGTCTCGTATGTTGCAATCTAGAACAAAACTGCCCGGATTATGTCTCTTGATCGGGGTTTCGCCTTGGATTATTGCACTTACTTCCTCTGAACCCATCATGACGCTGTGTTCAGCAGCTGGGAAGCTGTTGGATACCATGTCTTTTACATATTTCTTAATCGAAGGTGCTACTTTTAAGGCATCACTAAGTGGCATTTCCAACGTGATTTTATCGAATGCTTTCTTGCAGATCGCTTTATCTAATTCTCGCTTAGGTTGCGTCTTGTTAGGAGGAAATGGTGGAAAAGTCCTATACTCTCTCTCTACTGCCGACTTGGCAGGAGTCGAGCGTCGATCGACATTGTTTTCATTCTGTCGATCGATATTTATCATAGTCGGTCGATTGACAATATTCCCTTCTTGTAGATTGATTTCCACATCTTCTTCCAACTTCTCCTCTTCTTCATCGAGGTTAATCGTTGCCTTTTCAGCTTCAGGGGGTTTTTCTGCAGAAGTGATTTCTACAGCGCTCGGGGAAAGGCGTTTTCCGCTTCTTAGTAACACATAACAAACTTGGCGTCTCGGGTTGGTGTCAGTTTTTCCAGGAAGGAATTTTTCATCTTTTCTGACAAACCCAGCGTTATGCGCAACTTGGCTATCCAATTTCTTGAC